>NW_024082017.1:0-67337 GCF_003009895.1 Hyaena hyaena | reverse complement strand
CTCCCTCTCTCTTTGACCCTCCCCTGCTCATGCTGTCTCTCTCTCTCCTAGAAATAAATAAAACATTAAAAAAAAAAAACCTAGATTCAAGCATGTACACTGGCCTCAAGGTCTCTGTGTTCTTCCTCAGTTTCTCCTTTTGCAGGATTCATATGTATATTTGTGGGGGCTCTTTAGTGAAGGGCTACTTGAGGACACTGATGGTACCTGTTGTTAACCCCAAATTAACGGACAGTCACTGGTATATTATTTTGTTTATACTTTGCACGGTATTTATTTACCTTTCAGTAAATAAATGAACAGTCACAGGCCCTAAACTCTCCTCACTCATGACCAAGTGATGCCTAACCATTCTGTCTCCCTGTCTCCGACTCTTTCTTTCTTTCTTTCTTTCTTTCTTTCTTTCTTTCTTTCTTTCTTTCTTTCTTTCTTTCTCTTTGTTTCCCAGGTAGTTTTATTTTGTCTCATATATTTTATCTGAACTTCTTTGAATTAGTTATTTATCTATTTAGATTTCTAATTTTTTATGAATTTTTTAATGTTTACATCCAAGTTAGTGAACATATAGTGCAACGCTAATTTTGAGAGTACATTCCTTTTTTTTCTTTTATAGTTTATTGTCAAGTTGGTTTCCATAGAACACCCAGTGCTCATCCCAACAAGTGCCTTCCTCCATGACCATCATACCCCTTCTCCTCTCCCCGACCCCCATTAGCCCTCAGTTTGTTCTCAGTATTCAAGAGTAAGAGTACATTCCTTAATGCCCTTACCCATTTAGCCCAACCCTCTCCCACAACCCCTCTAGTAACCCACTGTTCTCCATATTTAAGAGTCTCTTATGTTTTTGTCTCCCTCCTTGTTTTTATAATATTTTTGCTTCCCTTCCCTTATGCTCATCTGTTTTGTATCTTAAAGTCCTCATATGAATGAAGTCATATGATATTTGTCTTTTTCTGACTGACTAATTTTGCTTAGCATGATAACCTCTAGTTCCATCCATGTAGTTGTAAATGGCAAGATTTCATTCATTTGATTGCCAAGTAATACCACACTTTCTTTATCCATTCATCCATCGATGAACATTTGGCCTCTTTCCATATTTGACTATTGTCTATAGTATGGCTATATAAACATTGGGGTACATGTGTCCCTTCGAAACAGCATACCTGTATCCCTTGGATAAATACCTAGTAGTGCAACTTCTGGATCATACGGTAGTTCTACTTTTGATTTTTTTGAGGAATCTCCATACTGTTTTCCAGAGTGGCTGCACCAGTTTGCATTCCCACCAGCGGTGCAAAAGAGATCCCATTTCTCCACATCCTGGCCAGCATCTGTTGCTACCTGAGCTGTTAATGTTAGCTATTCTGACAGGTATGAGGCGCTATCTCATTGTGGTTTTGATTTGTATTTCCCTGATGATGAGTGACACTGAGCATTGTTTCATGTGTCTGTTAACCATCTCGATGTCTTCTTTGGAGAAATATCTGTTCATGTCTTTAGCCCATTTCTTCACTGGATCATTTGGTTTTTGGGTGTTTTTGATAAGTTCTTTATAGATTTTGGATACCAACCCTTTATCTGATATGTCGTTTGCAAATATCTTCTCCCATTCTGTCAGCTGCCTTTTAGTTTTGCTGATTGTTTCCTTCACCGTGCAGAAGCTTTTTATTTTGATGAGGTCCCAAGAGTTCAGTTTTGCTTTTGTTTCCCTTGCCCAGAGACGTGTTAAGAAGTTGCAGCTGCCAAGGTCAAAGAGGTTCTTGCCTGCTTTCTCCTCAAGGCTTTTGACGGCTTTCTGCCTTACATTTAGGTCTTTATCCACTTTGAATTTATCTTTGTGTAAGAAAGTGGTCCAAGTTCATTTTTTTCATGTCACTGTCCAGTGTTCCCAGCACCACCTGCTCAAGAGGCTGTCGTTATCCCATTGAATATTTTTTCCTGCTTTGTCAAAGATCAGTTGGCCATATGTTTGTGGGTCCATTTCTCAATTATCCATTCTGTTCCACTGATCTGAGTGTCTGATCTTGTGCCAGGACCATACTGTCGTGACTATTTCAGCTTTGAAATACAGCTTGAAGTCTGGGATTGTGATGCCTCCTGCTTTCGGTTTCTTTTTCAAGATTGCTTTGGCTATTTGGGGTCTTTTCTGGTTCCATACAAATTTTAGGATTGTTTGTTCTAGCTCTATGAAGAATGCTGTTTTTATTTTGATAGGTGTTGCATTGAATATGTAGATTGCTTTGGGTAGTATTGACATTTTAACAATATTTGTTCTTTTGTTCTTCCTATTCAGGAGCTTGGAATATTTTTCCTTTTTTTTTTTTTTGTGCCTCCTTCAATTTCCTTCATAAGCTTTCCATAGTTTTCAGTGTATAGATTTTTCACCTCTTTGGTTATGTTTATTCCTAAGTATTTTATGGTTTTAGGTGCAGTTGTAAATGGGATTGATTCCTTGATTTCTCTTTCAGTTGCTTCATTGTTGGTGTATAGGAATGCATCTGATTTCTGTGCACTGATTTTATATCTTGCCATTTTGCTGAATTCATGGATCAGTTCTAGCAGGTTTTGGGTGGAGTCTGGGTTTTCCATATAGAATATCATGTCATATGTGAAGAATGAAAGTTTGACTCCTCCTGGCTGATTTTGGATGTCTTTTATCTCTTTGTGTTGTCTGATTGCTGAGATAAGACTTCCAATACTATGTTGAATAACAGTGGTGAGAGTGGACATCCTGTCTTGTTCCTGACCTTAGGGGGAAAGCTCTCGGTTTTTCCCAATTGAGGATGATATTAGCATTGAGTCTTTCATATATGGCTTTTATGATCTTGACGTATGATTCTTCTATCCCTACTTTCTTAAGGGTTTTTATCAATAAAGAATGCTGTATTTTGTCAAATACTTTCTCTGCATCTATTGAGAGGATCATATGGTTCTTGTCCTTTCTTTCATTGATGTGATGAATCACATTGTTTTGTGGATATTGAACCAGGCCCGCCTCCCAGGTATAAATCCCACTTTACCGTGGTGAATAATTTTTTTTTAATTTTTTTTTTGGATCCGGTAGGCTAATATCTTGTTGAGGATTTTTGCATCCATTTTCATCAGGGAGATTAGTCTATAGTTCTCTTTTTCAGTGGGGTTTGTCTGGGTTTGGAATCAAGGTAATGCTGGCTTCATAGAAAGAGTTTGGAAGTTTTCCCTCCATTTCTATTTTTTGGAATAGCTTTAAGAGAATAGGTGTTAACTCTTCCTTAAATGTTTAGTTGAATTTCCCCGGAAAGCCGTCTGGCCTTGGACTCCTTTTTTGGGAGATATTTGATTACTAATTTGATTTCTTTACTGGTTATGGGTCTGTTCAAATTTTCTATTTCTTCCTCTTTCAGTGTTGGTAGTTTATATGTTTCTAGGAATTTGTCCATTTCCTCCAGATTGCCCATTTTAGTGCTGTATAATTGCTCATACTATTCTCTTATTATTGTTTTTATCTCTGCTGTGTTGGTTGTAATCTCTCCTCTTTCATTCTTGATTTTATTTATTTGAGTCCTGTCCTTTTTCTTTTTGATCAAACTAGCTAGTAGCTTACCAATTTTATTAATTCTTACCAAGAACCAGCTTCTGGTTTCATTGGTCTGCTATACTGTTTTCCGTTTTTTGTTTTGGTTTGATTTCAATAGCATTGATTTCTGCTCTAATATTTATTATTTCCTCTCTTTTGTTGGTTTTGGGTTTTATTTGCTGTTCTTTTTCCAGCTCCTTGAGGTGTAAGGTTAGGTTGTGTATCTGAGACCTTTCTTCCTTCTTTAGGAAGGCCTGGATTGCTATATACTTCCCTCGTATAACTGCCTCAGCTGCGTCCCAAGGTTTTGGGCTGTGGTTATTATCATTTTAATTAGCTTCCATGTACTTTTTAATTTACTACTTAACTTCTTGGTTATCCTATTCATTCTTTAGTCAGATGTTCATTAGTCTCCAAACATTTGCTATCTTTCTGATTTTTTTCTTGTAGTTGATTTAGAGTTTCATAGCGTTGTGGTCTGAAAATATTTATAGTATAACTCAATGTTTTTATACTTGTTGAGGGCTGATTTGTGTCCCAATATGTGGTCTATTCTGAAGAACCTTCCATGTGCACTAACGTAGAATGTATATTCCACTGTTTTAGGATGAAATGTTCTGAATATATCTATTAAGTCCATCTGGTCCAGTGTGTAATTCAGAGCCATGGTTTCCTTGTTGATTTTCTGTTTATATGATCTGTGCATTGCTGTAAGTGGGGTGTTGAAGTCCCTTACTATTATGATATTATTATCAATGAATTTCTTTATATTTGTGATTAATTGATTTATATACTTGGGTGTTTCCACATTTGGAGCATAAATACTTATAATTGTTAGGTCTTGATGGATAGAGTCCTTAATTATGATATAATGCCCTTCTTCATCTCTTGTTACAGTTTTTACTTTAAAATCTAGATTGTCTGATATAAGTGTGGCTACCTCAGCTTTCTTTTGGTGACAATTAGCATGATAGATGATTCTCCATCCTCTTAATTTCAATCTAAAAGTGTCTTTACATCTAAAGTGAGTCTCTTGTAAACAGTATATAGATGGATATTGTTTTCTTATCTATTCTGTTACCCTTTTTATTGGAGCATTTAGTCCATTGACGTCTAGAGTGAGTACTGAAAGATATGAGTTTATTGCCATTATTTTTCTTGTAGAGTCAGAGTTTCTGGTGGTGTTCTCTGGTCCTTCCTAGTCCTTGTTGCTATTGGGTTTTTGTTTGTTTGTTTTTATCCCTTTAGAGAGTCTCTCTTAAAATTTCTTGCAGGGCTGGTTTGGTGGTCATGAACTCCTTTAATATTTGTCTGGGAAACTTTAAATCTCTCCTTCTACTTTGAATGACAGTCTTGCTGGATAAAGAATTCTCGACTGCATATTTTTCATATTCAGCACTGCATTCCTTTATGACCTGCCAAGTTTCTGTGGATAGATCTGCAGCAAACCTGATATGTCTTCCTTTGTAGGTAAAGGACTTTTTTCTCTTGCTGCTTTTGTGATTCTCTCCTTGCCTGAATATTTTGTGAATTTCACTATGATATGCTTTGTTGATCGTCTGTTTCTGTTTAATCTTGTGGGAGTCCTCTGTGCTTCCTGGATTTTGATGTCTGTGTCTTTTCCCAGGTTAGGAAACTTTTCTGCTATGATTTGCTCATATAACCCTCTACCCTTTTTTCTCTCTCTTCATCTTCTGGGACTACTATGATTCGGAACTTTTTACTTTTTAACGAGTCACTGATTTCTCTTATTCTTAGCTCTACTCTTTTGCTTTAGTCTCCCTCTTTTTTTTCTGTTTCATTATTCTCCATAAGTTGGTCCTCTATATCTCTGATTCTCTGTTCTGCCTCATCCATCCTTGCTTCCGTGGCATCCATTCAAGATTGCAGCTCATTTATAGCATTTTTAAAATTTCATCCTGACTAGCTTTTATGTCTCTTATCTCTGTAGAGAAGGATTCTAATCTATTGTTGACCCAGCTAGTATCTTATTATTGTGATTCTAAATTCTGATTCAGATATCTTGCTTGTATCTATGTTGGTTAAATCCCTGGCTGTCGTTACTTCCTGCATTTTCTTTTGGGGTGAATTCCTTTGTTTTGTATTTTGAAGGAAGAAAAGTAATTAAAAAGTTAAAAATTTTTAATTGAAAAATTGAAAACACACACACACACAAATCAAAAAAAATATGCTAGATCCTAGGTGTGTTTTGGTCTGGTTATTGAAAATAACTTGATTAGAGAAAAGAGGAGAAAAAATTAAAATTAAACACACACACACAGAAAATCAAGTAATTGATGCTAGATTCTAATCTGGTTATTGAAGGGAGCTTGATTGATTAGAGAAAAGAGGGTAAATGAAAAGAAAAAAAGATAACATCTGAAAATTTGAGGAAATGAATACAATGAAACAGAAAAACTTGAAATGATGGAAGTAAAATAAAATTTGAAAAATTTACAAAAAAGTAAAAATTTTAGTCGCAAAAATAAAGGAAATATTTTCAATAAAAATGAAAGAAAAGAAACAGAAAAGAAAGAAAAAAGAAAATTGAACAGGTGGACCAGTGAACAGACTGAAATACTATTGATAATTACATTATTTCCCCCTAGATGTCAAACTATGAAGAACTTTATTATCTGTAAACTAAGCATGCAGAGAGGTTTGTGGTGCTCCTGAAGAGCGAGTTTGGCTCAGTTGTACAAGCCTTAGGGTAACGGCTCTGTTCTCCACTAGATGACTCTGCTTAGTTTATGGGGGTGGATTGTTGTGGCGCCTGTGTGTATGCACATGCGTGGGCAGGGTGAAAATGGTTTCACCCAGCTAGCCAGTCTAGTATCAGAACTCTGTGTTCTCCCCGACCAGGAATCACTCACCAGTCCTTTGTCTTGGGTCTCCATCCACTCCCCACTTTTACACTTTCCGTGACCACACTGTCAGGTTGCCAGGTGGAACCTCCCTCCTGAGTTTTATCTGTGATGCAGCTGTGCTTCCAAATCCCTCACTTCTGAGGGACTGTGGCTTTGACCTGCTCAGACCCTCTAGGGGAGGGTCTCACCAAGCAATGGCCAGGTGCTAGCTGCACCCAGGAAGGTTCACAGAACCTTGCTGCTGCTGATGTCCAGAGACTATGGCTGCGTGGCAGCCTGCCCCAGAAAAAGTTTACAGGATTGTGTAGCAGTAGCATTTCTGGGATTATGGAAAATCACACATGGTCCAAGGACCTCCTGGACCCACTCTTCTCCTGAGAATTCGGCCTTCCCACCAGAGCACCAGTAGATATTTGAGCTGCAGAGTTTCAGACTCTATGCTCTGCCTGTTTATAGAATCTTAATGGAATTTAAACCCTCTCCTTTCTCCTTTCTCCCTTAGTTCAAGTCCCTGCGGCTGTTTCCACTTTTCCACTTTCTCTCCAGCTGCTTTTTGGGGAATGCTTTTCTTGTACTCTCCTCCTCCACCTCATCTCTGTTCTCCCTCTGCAAGTAAAAACAGCTCCCTGCCTTCTACAGCTCCTCTCTCCCCCAGTTCACCTCTCTATTCTGCATACCCGCTGAGTTCTGTGGTTCAGGCTGTGCAGATTGTTGTGTTAATCCTCAAATTAGTTTTCTAGGTGTGCAGGATGGTTTAATTGTGATCTGGCTGTATTTCATGTACACAAGACACATAAAGACTTCCATACTGTTCTGCCATTTTGGCTCCTCCTCCTCTGTCCCTGACACTTTCTGCAGAGTTTGTTACTCTCCTTTGCCTACCTTCCTCTGTTTCTCTTTCTCCTTGGCCCCCACTCTCCCTTCACTGGTTGGGCCAGGCTGTATCAACTCTGTGAAATATAGAGCTAAGACTCAGGCCTCTTTTCTTTGCAGCATTTTGGGTGACAGAGTAAGAGAGGGAGTTTTCATAACCAGTAGCAGCCTCTGGGATCCCCAGGCTGGCACTGGGAGGGAGCCTGGGGCAGTGATGGCAACAACTTAACCCTGTCAGCTTTTTGGACACATCCACCCCCAGCAGCACCTGAAAGGGGACCAGGCTCAGCAGGGACTAGGTGAGATGGAAGAAGATCGTAAAGCGAATATATGTTTCCTCCTGGCCTGGATCCCTCCTTCTGCTCCACAGCTGCCTCCTTCTCTCTCTTTGTCTTACAACCCCCCTCCCCCACTTCAATGCAGCCCTGTCTTCTTTCTTCCTATGTTGCTTCCTTCACCTTCAACTCTGGCAGGCAGATCTGTCTGTCTATCTGTCTGACTCCAAATATTTTGTGGTCTGAGATTTTCCAAGACTGTGTCTGCTATCAGCTCTTCCTTCTAGCTATCTCTCACCCTGCTTTCCTTCCCTCAGTTTCTGAAGGTCTCTGTTCCCATCACATCTCTATGAGCTTCATCCTGTGCACCTTTTGGTCTCTTCTCATACATCTCCTCCCTTCTGTTTCCTCTGGCTGCCTCTCTCATCTCTGTTCCCTCTCTTGTCATCTCTTCAAGCTCTCTTCCTTTGTTCTCTTATCACTGTGTCTTTCAGCCTCTTCCCCTGTCTCTAGCTCACACTCTGCCTCCTCTTCTCTTCCGTCCTCCCATCACTGAAATTTCAGATACTTCATGTGAAATCACCTGGTTGGGCTCCAACAGCCAGCTCCCCCATACTGTATCCTCTCCCCCAGCAGAGACTCTGCATCCTCTGCATTTACCCAATGCTGAGATAATTCTGTTTCTTACCTTTTTATTTTCTTGGGGCTTTGGTATTTCCCCTAGCCTATCACCCTCTACCCAAGAGGCAAAATGGATAAAGGGAAAAGGATTGTACTTGAGACCAGATGTAAGGATAGACAAAATCTCCCCCTGCACCTACCATTATTTTGCTCAAGCAGATACACATCTGGAAAAATCCAACCTTGAGGCAGGGGAAGACAGCCCAGGAGTTTTGGAATAGACACCAATCAAATACCCAGATGCTCTTCCCCTATTGTTTTGTCATGAGAGCTATCCTTCCTATTACTGCCTGTCTCATTTACCTCTAGGAATTCTGTATTCCTGACAGGGCCACTCATCCACTACCCAGCATAATGCCTGCAGCAGAGAATGTGCTCAATTAGTGCCCTTGGTCCATGCCTACTGGAGATGTATTAGGGCAGGGTCAATGTGATTTGTAGGTCGGTTTTTCTCACTTGGGGGCTCCTCTTCAGATGTAGAGCAGTTCTTTCCGCCCCAACATCAATGCTCTGTCTTAGTATAACTAGTATAGGCTCTGTCCCTTTAGGTATCTTCCACTACCCTTCTCTCCCCTCTCTCCGTCTCCACCCCAAACTTTAAGGAATCTTATCTAAAGTTTAGAGGCATCTCAGCACTATCAAGCAGAAGCAGTATTGCCTCTTTTCCTTAAGATCGATCGTTTCTTGGGCACATCACTTATACATGAAGCCCTGGGTCTCTACATATGCTCTCCCTTCTCTCTCTTTTAGAAGTCTTTTCCCTGTTTGAAGATTAACATTCTAGGAAGGAAGAGGCCCCTTCGTTTGGTCACTGGTTCAGAATATTTGAAGCTCTGTGTTTCGAATGATGTCTAGGGCAGAAGCCTTCTAGGCAGGGACTATATCTTTTCCTTTCCTTCCTCCAGCACAATGCTTAATGCATATTAAGTTAGAATGTACTATGAGTACTGAATCACTGTCTTGGGAAATCCCTCATGGTGGAGCTTAAGCCACTTCCCTTAGTTTTATTCCTGGAGTGATAGGAAATATAGGTGATGGATTGGGAATGGGTGGTGCTGGTAGAGGAACCTAACAGGACATTCTGGAAGAGGTCGTTGGAGGGGTTCTTCTACTTTTGTTTAAAGGATAGCTGAGTGGCTCTTTAGCTAAGTCTGGGACTGGCCTCCAAATCACCACAGGATGGCTCTACCTGGCTCCCCACACTCTCCTCCTGCCAACCAGGATCTCCTCCATACATACTCCTCCATACAGGACTCTGAAAAACTTATTTACTTCTAAATTCAGATTTTTCTGCCAAACAAACTTCTCTAACAGTCTCATTTAAGCTCTTAATCCTCCTCCTCGTCCACTAGTCTTCCATTGCCCACCTCAAGCTTTCTTCCAGGAGTCCTGGTAAGCTACCTCCCTCATCTTTTCCTTTCCTTTGGATGCCCCTGTCTGGTTATAACCCCAACTCTCTGAGGCCCAGGCTTCCTAGCTCTCAGCCTCCCAAAGGCCCCTCCTCCCAAAGGCCCCGCCTCCCAAGGTACTTAACTCCCTTTGGGCCTCACTAAGCTCCACTCCAAGTCCTGACTCTGCTTGACCAAGTTCCCTCCCTGTCTCTGGGTTTGACTTGCATTTTCTTCACAAGCTTTTCTCTTCTGAGGGAAGAAAAAGCCCATCGGTAAGTGATTTCTACTGTTTATAAAGTTGGCAAATAAAAAAAAAAAACTGAGACAGAGCTAGAGTGGAGGAAGGCTGGGCTTGGATTGTAGCTGGCTCTCCAAGCTCTGTGGAGTTTGAGCAGAATATATTTCATGGCACCAAAGCTAGACTTTGAATTGGGGGTTGCAAGTTTGGGAAGGACAGGTGAGGTTTGCTGGGGTCAGAGTGATTTGGAGGCCTACGTTCTGTTCTCCTCCAGGCCAGAGAAGTTCTCAGCTCTGCTGAGGAAAATATGAGTTAGGAGAGGATATTACTTGGTGTTTCTCCTCCAGTGTTCTTCCCAACTGTTTTCCCTGCCCTCCTTTCTGAGCTGGTGCAGACTTTGCTTTATTCATTTTTGTCTTTCCCACAGGATCTGGCACATAGATGCTTACAAATATTCCTTGAATGAAGGAACATTCTCCCACCTGGCTTTGCTGCCTCCTTCATGTTTGCCACACTTTCTCACTGCAGGTTCTAAAGTGTCTGTGTCATTTCTTCATTGGGAGGTCATTGGTCTAAACTTTGTAGAATAGCAGATCCAGTTTGATAAGTTGGTCCACAATCACCAGAGAGGGTTTGAGGGTCCTATTCCTTCTTGCTTAAGGAGCTAAATATCTATTTTTACAGCTTTGAAGGTATGCTCTGCCTTTCTTATCTAATATAAAAGAGTTGTGGTGGGAATTGATTATAGGCCAGGTCAGGCTGTAGGAAGAAAGATTACCAAGTTCCCCTGGGGTGTGGCTGCCTAGTGATCTTTAAAACATTGGGTCTTCAAGAGGCAGTTTTCTGTTATCACAAAACATATTTGCTATACTATAATTTTATTTTTTAATCCTTTCTTCTTTTAATGTTTATTTTGAGAGAGAGAATGTGTGTATGCATATATGCAAGTAGGGGAGGGTCAGAGAGGGAGGGAGAGAGAAAGACTCCTAAGCAGGCTCCACACTAACAGTGTGCAGCCTGATTCAGGATTTGAATTCATGACATGAGACAAAACCAAAAGTTGGATGCTTAACAGATGAACGCCAGGCACTCCACAACTCTTTAATCTTAAAGGCCCTTGGAGTCCTAAATTGTTCGCCATCCTTCCCCCTTCCCTACTGCCATATACACTGTGGGCAATACACCAACACCTGAAGCTTAGACAACACTTACCCATACCTGGAATCTTTTTATTGATTATATGTGGCAAATGTTGATTTCTAGATTATCTTTCTCTTGCCCTCTAGCAGTTCTTGGGCAATGTCTCTCCATCATCAATTGATACTTTTTATGTGTTTCCAGAAGACAGATTTATTATAACTTCAAGCAAAAATATGTGAAAAGGTCAATTTTTTTAACAAGTATATTTCAAACTGATTAATATGACTTTTGGACTGTATTCTTTTGGTTTATCATCTTTTTATTTTATTACTGCAGAAATCTTAGAGCAGTGTAGGTATTAAAAAGAAATAAGAAATAAGGATAAAAAGTATCCCTTAAAGAGTGATCACAGTGGATTTTTGTTGTAGATTATGCTGCCTGAGGTGGGGTGAAATGAGGGAGATGGGTATTGGTGGAGAAATCATATTGACATATATTTGGATAAGACCTCAAGACTTTGACGTATAATACAACTTTCACATGACTCAGATGATCTGGTGTTTTTCCTAGTACAAAATCAAACCAACCCAACCAAATTAACTTTCCAGGGGAGATGATGACAGTGTGGAGTGGGTACTCAGGTCTATGAGAAGAACAAAGAACACTCTGGTGAGAGAGGACAGAGAGAAAGAGACAGCTGAGTCCTTAACACGAAAGGACAGAAGGACACATTTAAATATGTGAAGGAAGATAACCAGAGAGATAGGCAGCCTTTCCTAAGCTGCTTGGTGCACTGCATTACTGAGGGTGGATATTAGGAGGAGGTATGGGGAAGAAGGAGCCATTGGATCTGACCACTCACAACTGCAAGTCTAAAAGTGGAGACAGGTTATACTGACACATGGGACGACTGGATGGATGTAGATTCTGTGCTTACAAAGAAAAAGAGAGGAAGTATTGGTGGGAAAACAAAGCTGTTTACCAAGGCTTCTTGGTAAAATGAGTTTGAGGATGTTTGGGTGTCTCCGACTTTGGCTCAGGTCATGATCTCATGGTTTCTGGGTTTGAGTCCCACATCAGGCTCTGTGCTGACAGCTCAGCCTGGAGCCTGCTTCAGATTTTGTGTGTGTGTGTGTGTGTGTGTGTGTGTGTGTGTGTGTGTGTGTTTCTCTCTGCCCCTCGCCTCTCAAAGTCCGTCTCTCTCTCTCTCTCTCTCTCTCAAAAATAAAATAAATATTAAAAAATTAAATGTGTTTGGATCAGTCCTTATTGTAGATAAAATCCATGCTGCATTACAGTTGTAGTTTGGAAAATAAGGTGAACAGGCAGATGTATTTCCTCTAATGCTTTCTCCTGAATACTTTTTAAAACTTTATTTTATTTATTTTTTATTTTAGAGAAATAGAGAGAGCAGTGGGGGGCAAGGGGCAGAGGGAGAGAAAGAGGATCTCAAGATGGCTCCACTCTAAGCGCAGAGTTCAAGTCAGGGTTCAATCACATGACCCTGGGATCATGCAGTAAACTGAATAAAGAGTTGGACACTTAACTGACTGAGCCACCCAGGTGCCCTTCTCCTGAGGACTTTATTAGGTGTTCTGTGTTGACATGACTCGGGGTTGAGAAAGGGAGTAGAGAATCACAGCAGGGAATAGGAAAAATATGGTTTTCACTATTTTTTTTAAACAGTATATGGTCAAGTTGGTTTCCATATAACACCCAGTGCTAATCCCCACAAGTGCCCTCCTCCATGCCCATCACCCCTCTTCCCCTCTCCCCCATACCCATCAGTCCTGAGTTTGTTCTCAACATTCAAGGGTCTCTGATGGTTTGCCTCCCTCCCTCTCCCCAACTATTTTTTCCCCTTCTTCTCTCCCATGGTCCTCCATTATTCCTCCTATTCCACCTATATGTTCAAACATGGTATCTGTCCTTCTCTGCCTGACTTATTTCGCTCAGCATAACACCCTCAGGGTCCATCCATGTTGCTTCACATGGCCAGATTCCATTCTTTCTCATTGCCAAGTAGTATTCCATTTTATAGATCAACCACATCTTGATCCATTTGTCACCTAACGGACACTTAGGCTCTTTCCATGTTTTGGCTACTGTTGAGAGTGCTGCTATGAACATTGGGGTACATGTGCCCCTATGCATCAGCATTCTTGTATCACTTGGGTAAATTCCTAGCAGTGCTACCTCTGGGACATAAGGGAGTTCTATTGCTAACTTTTTGAGGAATCTCCACACTATATTCCATAGGGGCTGCACCAATTTACATTCCCACCAGCAGTGTAGGAGGGTGCCCATTTCTCCACATCCGCACCAGCATCTAGAGTCTCCTGATTTGTTCATTTTAGTCACTCTGACTGGCGTGAGGTGGTATCTCAGTGTGGTTTTGATTTTTATTTCCCTGATTAGGAGGGATGCTGTGCATCGTTTCATGTGTCTGTTGGCCATCTGGATGTCCTCTTTGGAGAAGTGTCTGTTCATGTCTTCTGCCCATTTCTTCACCGGGTTGTTTTTCTTCGGGTGTGGAGTTTGGTGAGTTCCTTATAGATTTTGGATATTAACCCTTTATCTGATATGTCATTTGCAACTATCTTCTCCCATTCCGTCAGTTGCCTATTAGTTTTATGGATTGTTTCCTTTGCTGTACAGAAGGCTTTAATCTTGATGAGGTCCCAAGAGTTCATTTTTGCTCTTGATTCCCTTGCCTTTGGGAATGTGTCAAGCAAGAAATTGCTGCGGTGGAGGTCAAGGAGGTTGTTTCCTGCTTTCTCCTCCAGGATTTTGATGGTTTCCTGTCTCACATTCAGAACCATTATCCATTTTGAGTTTATTTTGGTGTATGGTGTGAGAAAATGATCTAGTTTCATTCTTCTGCATGCTGCTGTCTAGTTCCCCCAGCACCTTCTGTTAAAGAGGCTGTCTTTTTTCCGTTGCATACTCTTTCCTGCTTTCTCAAAGATTAGTTCGCTGTACAGTTTTGGGTCCAATTCTGAGTTCTCAATTCTATTCCATTGGCCTATGTGTCTGTTTTTGTGCCAATACCAACCATACTATCTTGATGATGACAGTTTTGTTGTAGAGGCTAAAGTCCGCGATGGTGATGCCTCCCGTTTTGGTTTTCTTCTTCAATATTTTTTTGGCTATACGGGGTGTTTTTTGGTGCCATACAAATTTTAGGACAGTTTGTTATAGTTTTGAGATAAATGCTGGTGCAATTTTGATTGGGGTTGTGTTGAATGTGTGGATTGCTTTGAGTAGTAATGACTTTTTATCAATATTTATTCTTCCAATCCATGAGCATGGAATGTTTTTCCATTTCTTTGTGTCTCCTTCAATTTCTTTCGTAAGTTTTCTATAGTTTTCATCATACAGATCTCTTATATCTTTAGTTAGGTCTATTCCTAGGAATTTCAGGTTTTTTTGTGCAATTGTGAATGGAATCAGTTTCTTCATTTCTCTCTGTTGCTTCATTATTGGTGTATAAAAATACAACCGATTTCTGTACGTTTTGTACCCTGTGAATTTGCTGAATTTATGGATCAGTTCTCATAGGCTTCTGCTAGTGTCTGTCAGGTTTTCTATGTAGAATATCATGTCGTCTGTGAAAAGTGAAAGTTTGATTTCTTCTTTGCCAATTCTGATGCCTTTGATTTCCTTTTGTTGTCTGATGGCTGATGCTAGGACTTCCAGCCTTATGTTAAGCAACAGTAGTGAGAGTGGACATCCCTGTCGTGTTCCTGATCTCAGGGGGAAAGCTCTCAGTTTTTCCCCATTGAGGATGATGTTAGCTGAGGGCTTCTCATAGATGGCTTTTATGATGTTTAGTAAATTCCTACTATCCCGACTTTCTCGAGAGTCTTTATTAAGAAGGGATGCTGTAATTTTCAAATGTTTTTTTCTTCATCTATTGACAGGATCATATGGTTTTTATCTTTTCTTTTGTTAATGTGATGTATCACATTGATTGATTTGCGAATATTGAACCAGCCCTGCAACCCAGGAATGAATCCCAGTTGATCATGGTGGATAATTCTTTTTATGTGCTGTTGGATTCAATTTGCAAGTATCTTGTTGAGGATTTTTACATCCGTATTCATCAAAGATATTGCTCTGTAGTTCTCTTTTTTTGCTGGATCTCTGTCTGGCTTGGGAATCAGAGTGATGCTGGCTTCATAGAATGATTCCAGAAGTTTTCCTTCCGTTTCTATCTTTTGGAATAGGTTGAGAAGAATTGGTATTAATTCTGTTTTAAATGTCTGGTAGGATTCCCCAGGGAAACCATCTGTCCCAGGACTCTGTTGGGAGATTTTTGATACCTGGTTCAATTTCTTCACTAGTTATGGGTCTGTTCAGATTTTCTATCTCTTCCCTTGTGAATTTTGGTAGTGAGTGTGTGTTTAGGAATTTTTCCATTTCTTCTCAGTTGTCCAACTTGTTGGCATATAATTTTCATAGTGTTCCCTGATAATTGCTTGTATTTCTGAGGGGTTGGTTGTAATAAGTCCATTTTCATTCATGATTTGTCTATTTGCGTGCTCTCTCTTTTCTTTTTGATAAGTCTGGCTAGAGGTTTGTCAATTTTTTTCATTTTTTCAAAAAACCAACTTTTGGTTTCATTGATCTGTTCAACTGTTTCTTTGGTTTCTATATTGTTTATTTCTGCCCTGATTTTTATTATTTCTCTTCTCCCACTGTGTTTGGGGTGCTCCTGTTGCTCTCCTTCTAGTTCCTTCAGGTGCTCCGTTAGATTTTGTACTTGCATTTTTTCTAATTTCTTGAAATAGACCTGGAGTGCAATGTACTTTCCTCTTAGGATTGCCTTTGCTGCATCCCATAGAGTTTGGGTTGTATTTTAATTTTCATTTGTTTCCATATATTTTTAAATTTCTTCTCTAATTGCCTGATTGGCCCATTCATTCTTTAGTAAGGTGTTCTTTAACCTCCATGTTTTTGGAGATTTTCCAGGCTTCCTCCTGTGATTGACTTCAAGTTTCATAGCATTGTGATCTGAAAGTGTGCATGTTATGATCTCAATTATTTTCTATTTATTGATGGCTGCTTTATGTCCCAGTATGTGATCTCTCTTGGAGAATGTGCCACGCACACTTGAGAAGAAAGTGAATTCCATCGCCTCAGGATGTAGAGTTCTAAATATATCTGTAAAATCCATCTGGTCCAATGTGTCTTTCAAGCCCATTGTTTCTTTAGTTATTTTCTGTCTCGTTGATGTATCCATTGCTGTAAGTGGAGTATTAAAGTCCCCTGCTATTAGCACATCCTTTCCATAAGATTGTTTCTGTTTGTGATTAATTGTTTTATGTATTTAGGTGCTTTCGTATTCAGTGCATAGACATTTATAATTGTTAGCTCTTCCTGAAGGATAGACCCTGTAATTATTATATAATGTCCTTCTTCATCCTTTGTTACTGCCTTTACTTTAAAGTCCAGTTTGTCTGATATAAATATAGCTACTCCAGCTTTCTTTTGACTTCCAGTAGCATGAGAGATATTTTTCCATCCCTTTACTTTCAATCTGAAGGTGTCCTCAGGTCTAAAATCAGTCTCTTGTAGACAGAAAATAGATGATTTTTTTAAATCCATTTTGTTACCCTATGTCTTTTGATTGGGTCATTTAGTCCATTTACATTCAGTGTTATTATTGAAAAATGTTTTTCACCATTGACATAAAAATATCCTATCATATCTTAATCCCTTAATTGCACAAACTTCCCAGATTTTCCCAGCTTTCTTTCTTATTTCTGTTTGGAAATTCTAATTCTGATTCTTCCTGGTAGCCCATCCAGTTTCTGAAGATCTCTAGAAGCAGAAGTTTAGGCTTTCTGACTTGTCAAGTTGATCATCTTGTTTTGGTTTATAGAAATGTTAAGAATTTTCATAAGTGGATTCTGACTGAATCTAAACCTGAAAATATGTCAAATCATGAATCAGGAGCATTGCATTTAACTCTGTATTCTCTGAATTTACGCTAGAGTGCTTTAAAAAAGCTGTCTTGTTCATAACTATTCTGGGATGATACTAGATTATATCGAATCTATACAGCCTATAGAGAAGTTCCAGCTACCTTATTGGGGTTTTTTTCTTTTTTAAAATGTTTTATTTATTTGTTTTTTTTTTTTTTTGAGAGAGAGAGAGAGAGAGAGAGATAGCATGAGTAGGGGAGGGTCAGAGAGAAAGGGAGACACAGAATCCGAAGACAGGCTCCAGGCTCTAAGCTGACTGTCAGCACATAGCTGAGGAGCTCGAACCCACGAACCGTGAGATCATGACCTGAGCTGAAGCCGGACGCTCAACTGACTGAACCACCCAGGCACCCCCAGCTACCTTATTGTTTACCCAAATAATGGTGCAATGATTCTAGTGTAGTGTGTGCATGAAGCAGGGGCTCCTCAGGTATTGTGGGAAGGAAGCAAAAATGTTTTGATATACATCTACATATATTGGGTCCACATTTTGTGTGGAGTGATTTGGTCTACAGAGGGTTGTTCTTGTGTGTGTTGGTAGGCATCAGGATGGGTTTTCATTGACTTGGAATTCTTCCTCTGTCAGATGGTATGGGACCAGAATGGTGTGGTGCTGGGGTGGTAGGGTAGGTAGATGTGTTGGAGGAGGTGGTTGTGTTTCCTATTAGTCTAAAGAGCAGACAGTTTGGGGGCTGCCATGCCTTCAAGTTCAAGACTTGGTTGTATTTAGTAATATTTACTTGCAGAATTAGGGTTTCTAGCCTCATTGAGAGAACATGAAGCAGTCTCTATCGTAAGGGGTTTTTATTTTAGAAAGGGAGGCAAAGCCTTCTTCCAAGTAACAAACAAAATACAGTGCAAAGAAAGATTATAGGTGAGAGGATGCCTGGTAGGTGATCAGTTTGGGGAAATTGTTCTCTGAAGACTTCTGAGGGATAACTTTGGATATATTTTTTTTTAGTATGAGCTGAATTTGGTTACTTCACTTTTCTTTCCCACCTTTCATGGAAGCTATCTGACATTTACTTCTCTTTCCCCAGGAAGTAGTTTCACATTTCTTATTACTGCAGTGGGGTTCTCGCTTTTCCTTTCTGCACAGACTAAGACTGAGCGTTATTGTTATTATTTTTATATTATATCTTAGTACCTAGATTTGTATCAATATCGGTAGCAAATATTTACCTGGATGTTTCTAGTTACGCAAACTGAATTTATTGATTCTAGGTGTGGTGGAGTTTGTTTTGTACTTTTGGTAGGAAGAGTATGGAAGGAAAGCCTAAAAGAGCTCTATTTATTGGATCATGGTCCAAGCTAAAGATGTAGCTTTGAACTGATATTTTCTTGGGAAACGTTATATACAACGGAAATTCCCTATTTTCCATGAAACCTTCTTAGGCTGACCCACAGTGCACAGCAGATACTCACTAGTCTTACCAACAATGGAAAATGAGGTCCTTACTACTCTTATATTCCATCAACCCACTGCCACCTGGGATCTTGACATGCTTTTGATTGTCCATTTCTGATTGAGGAATACCCTTATTGGTTCAGAGAGTATTCATCTTTTCCTTATTTCGGGAGGCGGGGATGTTTGTGTTTATGAGATGCCCTTAATTGTAAGTTTCTGGAGGGGGGAATTCTTTATGTCACCATTGTCTTACATTGTGTATAACTGTGTGTGTAATGTTTTAAATTTTATTTTTTTTAATTTAATCTTTATTTTTGGGAGAGAGAGAGAGGAGAGAGAGAGAGAGAGAGAGAGAGAAAGAGAAAGCTAGCAAGTGGGGGAGGAACAGAGGGAAGGAGAGACACAGAATTCAAAACAGGCTCCAGGCTCTGAGCTGTCAGCACAGAGCCCGATGTAGGGCTTGAACCCACGAAATGTGAGATCATGACCTTAGCTAAAGTCAAATGCTTAACCGACTGAGTCACCCAGGAGCCCCTGTGTGTGTAATGTTTTGGGGCAATGGTGGTTAATGGTGGTGTTGTTGATCATTTAAGGAGAAGAAAAAAATTTCCTTTGCTTGATTCTTATGTTTAACAAATCACTGTGGTCCCTGAATTTTCTAATTTGGAATTTTTCTTTGCAATCATTTACACTGATTTAAAATCTGATCTTTAATAGACTGAATCCAGTCTTTCTTTTTCACTTAAAAGTTTTTGAGGCTTCTACTTGAGAGACCATCTAATTTCTCACTTTAGAACCAACCCAAAGTACACTAAACACATCTGTGTACTTTTTTTTACAGACAGTACACGAAAAATGGTAGCATATCCGGAAAATTCCAGAAAATAGAAGTGAATTTCATGGATACTTCCCTATTCTCCCAACACAAGTGAAATCCACACAATTTAGTCAATTGAATATTGTCCCACTCCTCCCTTCTGCAGACTAGCGTTAAATATACTTATTGCAGTTTGAGTATTGTGCTATGTTGCCTCATGCTAATGCATTACGTGACTTATTTTCCAAATAAAGTAAAGCAGTGAAAATAATAAAACTTTGTGTTATCTGTTCAGTTGTCACACATTATTAGGGTGACACTGGAGAAAATCCTAAATGTCAGATTTTTCACTTTATCCCAGATGACTTGAGTTACTTCCTTTGTACTTTCACTTTGTTGTGGTGAAAGAGAGACATGGACCTCACTTCTTGTGTCAGATCTCTGATATCATCAAACTAGGATGTAGATCTTGGAGTACTTCCATAGCTGTGGAAAATTAAGTTTACTCTTTGTACCTCAGCCTTCAGCTGGGGAAGGAAAGTCAATTAAAATTGTCATCAGGCGAAGCTCTTCTCCTCAGCAATAGTCCACCACCTACTATCCCTATCATTTTCCTTAACTGGGTGTCCATCCAGGGCAAAATTCTAAGCCAACGAGTTATGCTCCTGGATATTAATGAAGGGAGAGAATGGGGGCAAGGAAAGCATCCTGGAGAGATTAGATCTCTATCTATAGGCATGGAGAGAGAAGCTTCCAGAAGGATGATCATGTTGAAAAAGGTTTGGAAAGAGCACGTTCTGGGTAGAGAACATGTGAGTGCTGGTTTTGATGGCAGTAATATTTGCATGTTTGGGGAAAGATTTGTCCTGTTCAAGCAGGAGCCACAGAAAAGTTTGAGTTGCAGCAAGTAGCAGGAGGGTGAAAAGAAACACTTAGAAATGCAGTCGTAGAAGTTTAGACTTAACCAAGCAGGAAACTGCAGATCTGGTTGAGATGTGTGTGTGTGTGTGTGTGTGTGTGTGTGTGTGTCTTTTTAAAACTTGAGGAAGTGTCATTTTCCAGAAGGAACATAGCGAGGACTCACATTTCAGTTATCTGCTACAATGTAGTGATCAGGAAAAATGTGAATTAGGGCTTTTTCCTGCTTCAAGTGCAGCACTCTGATGGCTGTTGGGTGAATCTGAGTGAGAGCTGAGAGGATCTCTGTTTAGAGTTCAGTTATGGAGAAGGAGTGTGAACCAGGGAGTATGGCAGGAGGCTGGTCATGGACATGCAGTATTTGTAAACCATAGGATCCTAATAGATATAGGTGTAGTATGTACAAGGTGCTAAGTGTCTAAATGGCAACATGTGAAACTGTTTTCTACGGTTTCCATCACACCCAGAGGAGCAGCCAAACTCTTCATGGTGACTCTTAGAATCTAAATAAAGGGTCTGGCTTCGTGCTTTCTCTCTGACCTCATCCCCTACAGCTTCCCCCTCACTATATCCTGACCCCGCAGGCCTCTTTGTTATTCCTAAGAAAAAGCCATTTACCACTTTACACCCATTAGGATGGCTGCTATTTAGTGAAGAAGAAGAAGAAGAAGAAGAAGAAGAAGAAGAAGAAGAAGAAGAAGAAAGAAGAAGAAGAAGAAAATGAGTGTTGGAGAACATGTGGAGCTTGTTCATTGCTGGTGGGAATGTGAAATGGTGCAGCCACTGTGGAAAATAGTATGATAATTTCTCAAAAAATTACATCTAAAATTACTAAATGATCCAGCAATCCCACTTCTGGGTATATATCCCAAGGAATTGAAAGCAGGGACTCAAAGAGACATTTTTATGCTTATATTCATAGCAGCATTATTCACAACAGCCAAAGGTGAAACAATGCCAATCAATGGACAAATGGATAAGTAAGGTGTAGATATACACACAATGGAATATCATTTAGCCTTAAGAGAAAGGACATTCTGACATGAGCTACAACATGGATGGACCTTGAAGACATGCTAAATGAAATAAGCTGGTTACCAAAAGACAATACAATATTGTATGATTCCACATATATGAGGTACCCAGAGTAGTCAAATTCATACAGACAGAACTAGAACGGTGATTTCCAGGGGCTGTGGAAAGGAAAGAATGGGGAGTTACTGTTTAATGGGTAAAGAGTTTCACCTAAGGAGATGAACAAATTCTGGAGATGACGTTGGTGACAGTTGCAGAATAATGTGAAGATGAGGCTGTCTTGGAGCACCCATTTTGTAATCACAACACCCACTCTGAGTGCATCATAACCTTTTCTTGCTTTCCTTTTCCATGCAACATTGCTTTCAAATCCTGAACAATATATATTCATACTGTTTATTTGTTTATTGCTTGCTTCCTACTGCAGGAATGTAAGCAACTTGACTGAAGAGATGTTTGTGTTTTTATTTGCTTTATCTGCAGTGCTGAATAAATGGATTCAACATATTTGCTAAATGAATAAATGAAGGAACATGATTGGACATAGACTTCTAGCGAAGGCACAAACAGAAAAGGAAAATGGGAAGATTCTATTTTTCATTGGCTTTGTAAATTAATTTTTGCTACCCTTGTATATCAGACTCAGCCAGTGTTAATGGTTACTTAGTTCTGTTTACCTTTTCGTACATATTCTGAACTATTTTCACTATGGGAGTGTGGGTGTACACATGCACCACACTTACTCTTATTTAAAGCTCTTGCCCTGAAATCAAAGCCTCCAATCTTGTATTTCAGACTACTCCTACCAGAGTTTCAGAGCTGATTCAGTTAGAAGTTCAGAAACTGGGGAAGCTCAGCTACCCAAAATGCTTTATGCTTGTTTGTTTGTGAGACATTGGCTTGATAGGTTGTGTGTAGTATTCTAAGGAGGATGAGAGAATTATGTATTTTGGGACCAAGAAGGAGCTGTGTTTGGATTCAAAGGATTGCTATAATATCTGGAGTTGGGGCGTTTAAAGTAAACTTCTCTGAAAGTCTGAGGACTTGAAAAACAATTATTTAGCAGCCTTATTAGCTTTCTTCTCAAGTCCTTCTCAAACTTATAGCAAAGCAAATGGTATCCAAACTATCTCTGAGTCTATTTAGGAGAAGCCACAAGGCCAACTTTCTGATTCGTAGGAGTGTTAACACCCAACCACGGGAACCAGTGGGACTTACCACCTTGGAAAATGTTTTGAAAAGGAAAGGTCCAGAGTGAGAGCAGTACCCTTCTTAGAGCAGAGGAGTGAACACAGAGACTTCCAGAACAAAGAAGAATGGGTGGGGCTAGATGGAATGCAAGACAGCCTGCAATTTAGGGGGTGAATTGTTGGATTTGTCAGGAGTTGATTTGGAGTTTAGAAGGAGCTCAGAGACTGAGAGAAAGAAACACATGGAGGGGAGAGGGAAAAGGGAGCCTGGGACAGTATAAAATTCATAGAAGCTGGCTTCATGGTCTCTGACCCCTCTCTGCATTTCTTTTAGTACCTTATCTGGGTAAGTAGCATCTTTGGGAGAGACTGTTTCTTAATTAAACCCAGGACCCTCATTAGGAAATTTCCTCAGGAAATGCACTCAAATAGATTATTGAACATGTTCTAGTATCCTGTTTCCAACTAAGTTTGGCCTTTTCTCTTTAAAAAATAAATCCTACTTCGAGGAATATCAAGATGTGTAGTCTTTCAATACATCTATATATTCATTTTTTTGTGTCCTGAATTCCTCGTATGATTGCTTGGTACAATTATGAGCAGATCCTTTGCTTGGGTAGTGTGGGATGGGAGTGGGATTGTGGGATTCTGAAAGAGGAGGCATATGAATGCCCACCCAGCCTTCTGGAAGCCTTTATATTGTAAAGGAATTTAAGTGACACACCCAGGACACCAGTAGACAGAAAAGGAAAATTGTTTTCAGCTGAGCATCAGGATAGGCTGTAAGTGCTGGCAGGAAGAGGAGAAAGGTTGGAGATTGGGATCAGTCAGAATGGCTTAGAAAATAATTCCTAGGTGTCAGGGAAGGAAGGTTGTAGAATGTAGTTGGAGAGCTAGAGGGGCAAGATGGACAGAAAGGAGTGAGGAGGGCATCTCTGGCAGGGCAGGTAACTTACCCAGGCCAAAGACTTATTCCAGGAAGGGTAAGTCAGGATGTGAGGAGCTGAGTTAGGAAAGAGGTCATGGGCCTGGTGATATGGGGAGAATTAGAGTAGGGCCCTGACATCTAGGACAGAGGATTTGGAATGCATGGAAACTCTTGGAATGATCACAGATTATTTCAGGGAAAAGGGGCATTTCTTAACATGGTGTTTGAGAATGATGTTTTTCTGTGTATTTGTGGTGCTGGATTTGTGGTAGGCTCTCTCAAGATTACCAATCATGGGTTTGCTTTCTTTTCTACAAGTTTTCTTTTTCATTTGTTTGTTCAGCTGCCTCTGTTGAAGTCATAAGATATGATTAATTCCCGGAAATTTTGTTCTTTGGGCAGCTTCTCTGGTATCTTCATACTTTGTCTATAGCCCACTGTCTCTTATCTTCAGTATAAGTGGGAAGAGCACAAGGGCCACACTGCACAACACAGTTGAAGGAAACAGAAATTCTTAAAAGCATTACCCATCTCTGACTCTGCCATTCAGATGGTCCTCTTCTGGGATTCCTGGGGTCCATGGATGGACTTCATAAGAGTGTAGGACATCATTTCTTTGAGGTGACCAACATCAGAGGGCTCTGTGATTCAACAAATGTGAAGAACAACTTTTGTGTCTCTGTTGGAAGGGAGATGACTGGGAATGGTTCTCCAGGAAGAGAAACGTGATACAGGCATACTTAGTGACCAAGGAAGAGCCTCCAGAAACATTTGAAGGAGCTGAAGGATAAATCAGAATTGAGAAAAGGGAAATGGGCTCAGAAGGAACTGATAGGAAGTGTGCCCCATATTCCCTTGCTGTCCACCCTCTTTCTAGTATATATTCCTTCTTTGTATTCTTCATGTCCTGATGATTACAGGATCCTGGTTCCCCTTCAATTTAAATCTGTTGAGTGACTAACATTTAGTAGGCTCTGAACTAGGTCCTTTCACATCATCTCATGCAATTCCTTTGTTGAACCTGAAGTACACAGAGTGGAGTCAACTCCTCCCTCAGCCATGGACTGTTAGCACCATCTCTTCCTGTTAGGCCCCTTTACAATGCATTTTATTTTCCTCTTGTATCCTTATCTCTATTCTCATTTCTCCTCCTCACAAGGAGGGGGACATTTGCTTTAGCATATTTAACAAATACTTTTTCTATCCATACTTTGTATGTGTATTTACATACATTCATTCATTCAACAAATGTAGTACAGACACTGTCAGGAACAGTTGTAGGTGTGGGGAATACAGCCAGGAGCAATGCAATAAAAAAAAGAGTTGATAATTTCTGAAACATGGTGGAGAAGCAGGGGGGCCAGGAGTGTGTGTGTGTGTTTGTGTGTGTGTGTGTGTGTGTGTGTGTGTGTGTGTTTTGGTTGTTTGTTTAATCACACAAATATTATTCTATTCTTTTTACACCTTTTCTGTATCTCCTTCTTCTTTATCCCCTCCTCCCCTCCCACTCTGGATTAAGCCTTATATTTTCTTTGATTCTCTGCTGGCCTTTTTTCACACTTTCATTTATCTTTTTATATGGGATAAGGTTCCCCCATTTTTCCTTTTTTTTACAGGGTTACTTTAATGAACAAATCAAGGTACATCTGGTGGAAGGTCCAAACAATCCACCACCATGAGCAGTAGGATAAAACGGCCAAAGGCACAACAGAGTGCATGCAACACACTCTAAAAACACTTGCTGAATTGCTATGCCCTGGACAGTGTATGACCCCTTTTTAAAATAGTAGAACTTGAAGGTGTAGGACACATAACAAGTTATTAAAACATACAGAAGACAGAAAACTAGCCAAAATGATTAAACATAAGAATTCTCCTCAAAAGAAATTACATGAAGGTAAAACAGCCAGAGAATTGCTCAAAATAGATATAAAGAATGTATCCCAACAAGAATTTAGAATAATAGTCATAAGACTAATAGCTGGGCTAAAAAAAGGGCATAGAAAACAGCAGAGAATCTATTGTTGCAGAGATCAAAGACCTAAAAACTAATCATGATGAATTAAGAAATGCTATAAATGAGATGCAAAATAAAGTAGCTGCAGTGAAAGCAAGGATGGAAGAAGGAGAGGAGAGAACAGATGAAATAGAAGATAAAGTTATGGAAAATGATGAAGCTAAAAAAAAAGAGAGAAAATAAATTACTAGACCATGAAGGGAGAATTAGATATCTAAGTTATTCAAGAAACAAATAATATCAGTATACTAAGTGTTCCAGGAGAAGAGAGAGAGAAAGGGGAAGAAGATTTATTTGAACAAATTATAGCTAATAATTTCCCTGATTTGGAGAAGGAAATAGACATCCAAGTCCAGTAGGCAGAGATAAATACCTTCAAAATCAACAAAATTAGATAAACATCATGACATATCATAGTGAAACTGTCAAAATACAAATATACAAAATACAAAGAGAAAGAGAAAATTCTGAAAGCAGCTAGGGAAAAATGGTCCTTAATCTACAAGAGTAGACACATTAGGATAGTAACAGACCTGTCCACTGAAACATGGTGAGCCAGAAAGGAGTGGCAGGAAATACTTAATGTGCTGAATAGGAAAAATACGCAGCCAAGAAACCTTGATTCATCAAGGCAGTCATTCATAATAAAAGGAGAGATAAAGGTTTTCCTAGACAAGTAAAAACTAACAAAGTTCCTAACCACTAAACCAACCCTGCTTCAGATCCCAAGGGGGGACTCTGTGAGTAGAAAGGACCACAGACTAGAAAGTATCAGAGACATCACCACAAACAAAAAACCTACAGATAACACAATGATACTAAATCCATATCTTTCAATAATAACTCTGAATGTAAATGGATTAGGTATTCCAATCAAAATATATGAGTATCAGAATGGATAAAAACAAAACAAAACAAGATCCATCTAGATCCATCTATATGCTGCTTACAATAAACCTGAGACACCTGTAGGTTGAAAGTGAGAGGATAGAGAAATATTTATCATGCTATTGGATGACAAAAGAAAGCTAGAGTGGCCATATTTATATCAGAAAAGCTAGATTTTAAAATAAAGACTGTAGGGGCGCCTGGGTGGCTCAGTTGGTTGAGCGTCCAACTTCGGCTCAGGTCATGATCACAGTTTGTGCTTTTGAGCCCTGCATCAGCTCTGTGCTGACAGCTAGCTCAGAGCCTGGAGCCTGTTTCAGATTCTTTGTCTCCCTCTCTCTCTGACCCTCCCCTTTTCATGCTGTCTCTCTCTCTCAGAAATAAATAAAAAACATTAAAAAGATATAAATAAAATAAAGACTAACAAGACATGAAGAAGGGCATTATATCATAATTAAGGGATCTATCCATCAAGAAAATTTAACAATTGTAAATGTTTATGCCCTCAATGTGAAAGAACACAAATATATAAATCAATTAATCACAAACATAAATAAATTTATAGATAACAGTACTGTGATCATGAGTCTTTAATACTCCACTTACAGCAATGGATAGATAATCTAGGCAGAAAAATCAGTAAGGAAACAATGGCTCTGAATAACACATTGGACCAGATGGAGTTAACAGATATATTCAGATCTTTTCATCCAAATGCAACAGAATACACATTATTTTCGAGTGCACATGGAACATTCTCCAAAATAGATCACATATTGGATCACAAACAGCCCTCAACAAATATAACAAGGTTGAGATCACACCATGCATATTTTCAGATTACAACACTTTGAAACTTGAAATCAACCACAATGAAAAATTTATGAAGCTCCCAAATACATGAAGGTTAAAGAACATCCTACTAAAGAATAAATGGGTCAATGAGGAAATTAAAGAAGAAATTTTTAGAATATATTTGGAAGCAAATTAAAATGAAAACATGACAGTCCAAACCCTTGGGGATGCAGCAAAAGCAGTCCTAAGAGGAAAATATATTGCAATCCAGGCCTATCTCAAGAAGCAAAAAAGGCCTCAAATATAGAACTTAACCTCACACCTAAAGAAACTAGAAAGACAGCAGCAAAGAAAGCCCAAAGCCAGCAGCGGAAGAGAAATAATAAAGATTAGAGCAGAAATAAACAATAGAGAATTGTCTCCGCCCCCCCCCAAAGAAACCCACAGTAGAACAGATCAATGAATCTAAGAGCTAGTTTTTCAAAGAATAAATAAACAAAATTAACAAACTCTTTAGCAGACTTTTCAAAAAGAAAAAAAAAAAGAATACCAAAAAGATAAAATCATGAATGAAAGAGAAGAGATTATAACCAATACCACAGAAATACAAACAACATTAGAGAATATTTTGAAAAATTATATGCCAACAAACTGGACAATCTGGAAGAAACGGACAAATTCCTAGACACCCACACACTACCAGAACTCAAAAGGGCAAAATAGAAAGTTTGAACAGACCCGTAACTAGTGAAGAAATTGAATTGGTTATCAAAAATCCCCCAACAAATAAGAGTCCTAGGCCAGATAGCTTCACAAGGGAATTCTACCAGATGTTTAAAGCAGAGTTAATACCTATCCTTCTCAAGATGTTCCATGAAATAGAAATGGAAGGAAAGCTTCCAGACTCATTCTATGAAGCCAGCATTACCTTGATTCCCAAACCAGACAAAGACCTCACTAAAAAGGAGAATTACAGGCCAATATCCCTGAGGAACACAGGTGCAAAAATTCTCAATAAAATACCAAACAACTTGAATTCAACAATATATTAAAATAATTATTCACCATGATCAAGTGGGATTCATTCCTGAGCTGCAGGGCTGGCTTAATATTCACAAATCAATCACTGTGATACATCACATTAGTAGAAGAAAGAACAAAAACCATACGATCCTGTCAATAGATGCAGAAAACAGCATTTCACAAAATACAGCAACCTTTTCTAATAAAACCCCCCATGAAAGTCGGGATAGAAGAATATCTTAACATCATAAAAGCCATATACTAAAGGTCCACAGGTAATACAATTCTAATGGGGAAAAACTGACAGCTTTCCCCCTGATATCAAAAACAGGACAGGGATATCTCCTCTTACCACTGTTCTTTAACATACTGTTGGATATTCTAACCTTAGCAATCAAAAAGCTAAATAAAATAAAAGGAATCCACACTGGCAAAAAAAAAAAAAAGAATTCAAAATTCCACTTTTTGCAGATGGCATGATACTCTATATGAAAAACCCGAAAGACTCCACCAAAAAACCTGCAAAAGTTGTGGGATACAAAAATCAATGTACAGAAATCGGTTGCATTTCTATATACCAATAATTAAACAACAGAAAGAGATATCAAGGAATTAATCCCATTTACAGTTGCCGCACGAACCATAAAATACCTAGGAATAAATCTAACCAAAAGGTTAAAGATCTGTATGCTAAAAACTAGAGAAAGCTCATGAAAGAAATTGTAGAAGACACACAAAAAATGGGAAAATAAAAGCATTCCATGCTCATGGATTGGAAGAACAAATATTGTTAAAATGTCAATCCTACCCAAAACAATCTATAAATTCAATCCTAATCAAACTAGCACCAGCATTGTTCGCAGAGCTAGAACAAACAATCCTAAAATTTGTATGTTACCACAAAAGACCCCAAATAGCCAAAGTAATGTTGAAAAAGAAAACCAAAGCTGAGACATCACAATCCCGTGACAAACATACAACATTTTTTGGCTGTTTTGTAAATGTATATAAATGTTTTATAAATGTACACAATGCTACTTAACATTGTTTCAAAGATATAACCAAGTTGCTCTCTGTAAAGCAACTTTATTATTTCTGACTGAGGTACTCATAGGCAAATATGATGATGGTGATGATGGTGATGATTATATTTGAGCCTTGCATTTTTTTTTAAATTTATTTCTAGGAGAGAGAGAAACAGCGTGAGCAGGGGAGGGTCAGAGAAAGAGGGAGACACAGACTCTGAAACAGGCTCCAGGCTCTGAGCTGGCAGTCAGCACAGAGCCCGACGCGGGGCTCGAACCCACGAACCGCAAGATCATGACCTAAGCGAAAGTCGGACGCTTAACCGACTAAGCCACCCAGGCGCCCCGAGCCTTGCATTTTTTGATGCCGGATCTAACTCAGTAAGCCTAGGATTCCCTAGTGTTTAACACCAGCATGTTTGAGGGTGTATAATTAGAACTCTTAGCATTTCAGGGGCGCCTGGGTGGCTTAGTCAGTTAAGCGTCCGACTTTCGCTTAGGTCATGATCTCGCGGTTCGTGGGTTCGAGCCCCGCTTCGGGCTCTGTGCTGACTGCCAGCTCAGAGCCTGGAGCCTTTTTTTTAGTCTGTTTCTCCCTCTCTCTCTGACCCTCCCCTGCTCACGCCGTCTCTCTCTCTCTCTCTCCTAGAAATAAATAAAACATTAAAAAAAAATAAAAAAAAAGAACTCTTAGCATTTCAAGAAAAATTATATGGAGTAAAACTGTCTTTATTGTTTCATTAGGGATAGTTAACAGCCTCAAGGTTTATTGGATGATTTTAAGGGTAAACATTTATAAACACGAACTGATTTTTGCTGGATCAAATCTAAACATTAAGTATTAGGTAGATTATATTAAGTTCATATTGTTTGCTAGGTACTGAGCTAAGTATTTTACAGGTATCATTTCAGTTACTCTTCACAACAACCCTATGAAGTATTTACTCTTATCCTCATTTGGCTTTTGTGGATACTAAAGCCCCAAGACTTGAACTAAATGTCCAGAGTCAACAGTTATGTGGTTGTGATTTGAATCTGAGTCATCTACCTGCAAAGACTTTACTCCTAACTACAAAACTGTGCTTCCTTCCTGTGAAAGAAGATTTTACAATCTTTTTGCTTTATTTTTAAAAAATAGTTTATTGTCAAGTTGGTTTCCATAAACACCCAGTGTTCATCCCCACAAGTGCCCTCCTCCATGCCCATCACAGAACAAACTGAGGACTGATGGGCATGGGGAGGAGGGGAATACAATCTCTTTGCTTTAAAACTGAGGACAATTTCTTGTCAATTGGGACGGTTGAGACCAGTCATTGGATGTACAGGGCTAGTGGGCAAGAATCTCCAGAGGGAGAGGATATGAAGTTTAAAAATTGTTCCCAGGTGTATTCGTTATGCCTCACTCTCTCCCCTGAAGTGAGAAACCCTGCCTTAGGACATCCCACCTAGATTATAGAACGTCAGCATGATGCCTTCAAGAAAGTAGAGCTTCTTTAACTGAATGTTGTCTGTTGGATGCCTATAACTTAACTCTGCCTGATACTTTTAAATCAAGGATCCTCAAAGGCAAACAATTCTTTTTTTTTTTTTTTTTTTTTTACAAATAATTTATTGTCAAATTAGTTTCTACATAACACTCAGTGCTCATCCCCAAAGTGCCCTCCTCCATGCCCATCCCCCCCTCCCCCCCACATCCATCAGTCCTCAGTTTTTGTCAGCATTCAAGAGTCTCTCATGGTTTGCCTCTCTCCCTTTCCCCCACCATTTCCGCCCTTCTTCTCCCCCTTGGTCCTCCGTCAAGTTCCTCCTAATCCTCCTATACGTGCAAACATATGGTATTTGTCCTTCTCAAAGGCAAACAATTCTTTATCACACTGTGGGGCTGGTACCTGCCATGAATTATGTAGAGTCAAGGTTTTATTAGTTGATTTTCCCTTCACTTTTCATTTTGCTTGCCTTCTACAGGAAAGATAATACCATTTATATTTTCCCCTGAACCAGTTTATAAAGGTTTCTTGGCTACAAATTATGTGTCTCTAAGTCAAATAGGTGTCTTGAATTATGTGCTCTTTCAGTTTTCTCTTCTCAGTTTGCACATTTGTTCCATAAATATTTATTGAGCACCTAACCCACAGTCTAATGGAGGAGACAGGTAGCTGTCCTGGAATTTTGCTACATTAGGATAAAAGGTACATGGAGGAAGCCCAGGTGCTATTAGAACACATAGGAGGGTCAGCATAACGGTCAGGGAAGGCTGACCAAACAGCACGTTCCTCTCTTTCTTGTATGTAGTTGTGAATGAATAGCCCCTTTCCCCCTTTTCCTGTATTTTCACAGCGTCCCTGTGGGCCTACATAGGTAAAGTGAAGGGTTGGACTGTACATTCTTTGCCATCAGTACAGCTAAATGGAAGATGCAGAATGAGAAGAAAGTGGCCAAAGTGACATCTGATCTTGGCTAGCTTATTTTGTGGTTAAGGGTTTTAAGACCAGGGGACTAATAATTTAAAGTTCAGATTGTGTTTTTAAAAAATGGTTCTATAATTGCCACAAGGTCCTTTAGTCATGAATTAATGTGTCATAGCTCATGCTCAAGCACTGCATACACATCCTGCATGTGAATTATTGCATAATGTATTCATGCCCTTTTATGTCCTACACCTTAATTAGTACATGAAGCTATATGAGTTAGCTGAACCCAGTGGGATTACATACATGTGGTGTGTAAATGTGGAGAATGTTGGAAGAAATTTTACCCTTTTTCTGTGGAGAAAGAGGGGTTAATTTTTCTTTAATGTCTTTTGATGTCAGCTTCTATGATAGTTGGGCTGCAAAAAGTGATATGGGACTTCTGAGCTTTGGCTGTTTGATTAACAGCACTGTTCAGTAAATATTTATTGTTTATTTAGGCATTATGGAGGGATTGCATAAACCGGATGAAATGGGAAGCGGCATATTTGAAACCTGAGCAACAAAAGAACTCGGCAGCTCCAACCCAACTTGCCATAACTGAGCCTCCTAGACTTCTCTTCAATTCCAGTTAGAATGCTGTGCCAGTCTCTTCGCAGATTTGGTCTAAAGCTGGTACGCAGACATACGCTGGAGGAAGAAGAGACCAAGTTGGAATCTGTCAGAAGTCTGAGCACTCTGGATTTAGTGGTTCTGGGTGTGGACCGCATAATTGGTGCAGGAGTGTATGTCCTGGCTGGCGAGGTGGTCAGCAATCAAGCAGGACCATCCATCGCAACCTGCTTCTTGGTGGCTGGAATAGTTTCTATGTTGGCTGGGCTGTGCTATGCAGAGTTTAGTGCTCGGGTTCCCTGTTCCGGATCTGCATATCTCTACACCTTTATCACTGTAGGTGAATTCTGGGCTTTCATCACTGGCTGGAACCTCATACTCTCCTGTGTTGCTTATGTAGTCACTGTGATTCAGGCGTGGACCTTAACTTTTGACAACCTGTTTGGGAAGCAGATCTCTCAGACCCTGCATGAGAGTGTCTCACAGCATGTTTCTCAAGTCTTTGGAGACAAGCTAGACTTCTTTTCTGTGGTACTTCTGTGGTGTCTCATAGAAATTCAAGATCTGAGATCTCGTGGGTTCTTCGTGGTTAGCAAAGTAATTACATTAATGAAATTTTTGTTCCTCAGTTTTGTCATCATCTCTGGCTTCATTAAGGGGGACCTGCACAACTGGACACTAACAGAAGAGGACTATGTAAAGGCTGGACTGAATTACACGTCTACATTGGGCCCTCTGGGCTCTGGAGGATTTGTGCCTTTTGGCTTCAAGGGGATTCTCCGTGGTTCAGCTACCTGTTTCTATGCATTTATAGGTTTCACCATTATTGTTACCAGAATCGAAGAAACCCAGAATCCCCAGAGTTCCATCCCCAGGGGCATTGTGATTTCACTGTTCTTCTGCTTTTTGATGTACTTTGGTGTCTCTGTGGGACTTACACTTATGGTGCCTTACTACAAATTTCAACCTGGGAACACCCTGCCTGAAGCATTTCTCCATATTGGGTGGACCCCTGCCTACCATGTTGTAGCTTTTGGATTTCTCTGTAGTTTTGCTGGCATTTTCCGGAATTTTATATCCCCCACACGTTGGGTAATATACAGGATGGCACAGGATGGCCTCCTCTTCCCTGTCCTTGTCAAGATATATACCGGCACATACACCTCCATTGTGGCTGATATGATCTTTGGCATTACTGCAGCAATCATGGTATTTTTCTTTGGACTTACCGATCTTATGGACCTCAGTTCAATTGGAACCCTGATATCTTATTCCCTGGTAGCTTTTTGTGTTCTCATTGTCAGGTATCAGCCTGAGAGGAAGAATGAGGGAAATGAAGCAGAAGTGCAGCAGCAGGATATACCTACACCAGAGACACTGACTCTACAGGGACTACTTTTTCCAGGAAGCCCCACCCCTACTCCACTTTCTGGACGAGTTGTCTATGTTTGCTCTTCACTGCTTGCTTTGCTGATCATTCTTCTCTGCCTGGTGCTGGCCCAGTGGCCAGATCTGTTTTCTGGGGACCCAGTGTGGATTTCCGTGGTTGTGGTGCTCCTGGTGCTCATCACTGGGCTCACTGGGGTCATCTGGAGACAGCCACAGAGCTCCAGGCCCCTTCCCTTTAAGGTCCCTGCTCTGCCTCTCCTCCCACTACTGAGCATCTTTGTGAATGTTTGCCTTATGATGCAGATGACAGCTGCCACCTGGGCCCGATTTGGTGTCTGGATGTTGATTGGGTTTGCTATCTACTTCGCCTATGGGATCCAGCGAAGTTTTTACCCCACTTAAGTCAGGCTAAAACTTTAGACATAGAATTCAGCAGTGCCAGTACATATTGGTTTTGACATCACCACATCTGAATGTGGTCTGGTATTTATGGTGGAGTGAAGGATGTGTCTTGCTCTTTCTCCTTTTTTTTTTTTTTTTTTACTTGAATACTTTTCTGTTGTGTGAAGAGCTTCTTACTGGCTTAAAAAAATTATTATTAAGGCGGCACCTGGATGGCTCAGTTGGTTAAACCAGTTTCTGACTCTTGATTTCAGCTCAGGTCATGATCTCATGTCATGATCTCACCATCTCTGAAATAAAGCCCTGCTTGGGCTCTGAGCTGACAGTGTGGAACTTTCTTGGGATTCTCTCTCTCTCTCTCTCTGCCCCTTCACTGCTTGTGCTATCTCTCTTTCTCAAAATAAATCAATAAACTTTTAAAAAGTAATAAAAATAAAAAGTTATTATTAAAAGAAACTTGAAAAAGTGTTTTCCTTTTCACTGGTTAAATATCCAGTATTGAGGGGCTGCTGAGCACCTGGCTGGCTCAGTCAGTACAACATGAGGCTCTTGATCTCAGGGTGGTATGTTTGAGCCCCATATTGGTTCTAGAGCTTATTTAAGAAAATACATAGTAGAGGAATTACTGGATCACATGGTAGTTCTATCTTTTTTAAGTTTGCTTGTTTATTTATTTTAGGAGAGAGAGAGAGTGCACTTGTGTGTGCATGCAGACACATGAGGGAGGGGCAGAGAGAGAGAATCCAAAGCAGGCTCCATACTATGAGCACAAAGCACTACAAGGTGTTGAACTCGGGAACCATGAGATCATGACCTGAGTCTAAACCAAAAGTAGGATGCTCAACCTACTGAGCCACCCAGGTGCCCTTATTTTTCATTTTTTGAGAAGCCTTCATATTATTTTCCATAGTGACTGCACAAATTGGCATTCCCAACAACAGTGCATGAGGGTTTCTTTTTCTGCACATACTCAACAACACTTGTTTTTCTTGTCTTTTTTATTTTAGCCATCCTGACATGTATAAAGTGATATCTGATAATCTGATTTCAGTTTTTACTTGTATTTTCTTGATGATTAGAGATGCTAAGCATCTTTTTATTAGTCTGTTGGCCATCTGTATCTCTTCTTTGGAAAAATATCTGTTCAGACCCCCTGCTCATTTTTGAATTAGATTATTTGTGGGGTGGGTTTTTTTTTGTTTTTTGTTTTTTGGTTTTGAGTTGTGTAAGTTCTTTATGTATTTTGGGTATTAACTCCTTATTGGGTATATCATTTGCAAATATCTTCTCCTATCCAATAGTTTGCCTTATTGTTTTGTTGATGGTTTCCTTTTCTGTGCAAAAGATTTTTAGTGACATGAATTTGAAAAGATATATGCACCCCTATGTTTATTGTAGCATTACTTACAAAACCCAGGATTTGGAAGCAAACCAAGTGTCCATTGATAGATGAATAGATAATGAAAATGTGATATATGTGTTTATACAATGGATATTACTCAGTCATAAAGAAGAACGGAATCTTACTGTTTGTAACAACATGGATGGACCAGGTAGGTATAACGTTAATTGAAATATGCCAACCTGAAAAAGACAAATGCCATAGTCTTCACTCTAATGTGGATTTAAGAAATTAAAAACTTTGTTTTTAAAAAGATAAAAAGAGACACAAACAAACAAATAGAAAACCATCCCAGACTCCTAAATACAGAGCACAAATGGGTGGCTGCCAAAGAGAAGATGGATACAGAGTGAGTGATTTAAATAAAGGGAATTAAGAGTATAGTTATTTTGATGAGCACTGAGAAATATGTGTAATAGTTGAATCATTATATTGTAAACCTGAGAGTAGCATAACAACACTGTATATTAATTATACTTCAGTAAAAGAAACTAGAAAAAGACAAAAAAAATGAAATATGGTCCCTGCCCTTAAGAAGCTTATATTTTAATGCAAGAGGAAAATTGTAGCTGTATCATAAAGTAGAAAGTGTTGTCATAAGTAATAAACAAAGTGTCCTAGGAATTCAGAGTGGAAGATGATTATTTGTGGCTGGCACAGTGGTGATGGTTGATTAGTGAAATCAGAGAAGACTTTGTAGAAGAATGGCATTTGAATTGGCTCTCTTCAGGGACAGGATTTTACCGCATATGGACATCGAGGAGAGATTGTAGGATGAGAGAATGACACTATGAAAGGGACAGAAAAGTGAAGCAGTGTTTAGGGCACACGGAGCAGGATATATAGCTTGAGCTTGGGCTGTAAGGGTGGGGGAGAGGGGAGACAACAGAACATGAGCAGGTGAATTGGAGCCAGAGATTTCCTCTGAGCACAAAACACGTTGGCTTTGAAACCACTACCCATGCTGAAAGTCCCTAAGGTTGGCTTTTTTACTTGGTGACCCTGGAATTCTTGGATTTAAAGTTTCTCTACCATTGTCTTCTTTGGTCCATCTGCTCAGAAAGTGCATAGATGAGAGCCAAGTGTTCTAGGTCATGGTCTTATTGCCACCATTAACTAGCAATGTGACCTTGACTAGGCCACTCAGTTCCTTCAATGCTCTGTTTATTTTTCTGTAACATTAGAGGTAAGAACCAATCATTTATAAAGTTATGCTTACTTAAGAAATTCTGGGATTTTTCAATCTTTAATTTTTTGAGAAACCTCCACACTGTTTTCCAAGTTGCTGCACCAGTTTGCATTCCCACCAACAATGCAAGAGAGTTTCCCTTTCTCCACATTTTTGCCAACATCTGTTGTTTCCTGAGTTGTTAATTTTAGCCACTCTGTTGTGAGGTGGTATCTCAATGTAGTTTAGATTTTTATTTCCCTGATGATGAGCAATATGAGCATCTTTTTCATGTGCCTGTTGGCCATTTGGATATCTTCTTTGGAAAAATATCTATTCATGTGTCCTTCCGTTTCTTCACTGGATTATATGTCTTTTAGGTGTTGAGTTTACTAAGTTTTTTTAATAGATTTTGGATACTAACCTTTGATCTGATATGTCAGTTGTGAATATCTTCTTCCATTCCATTTGTTGCCTTTTAGTTTTGTTGATTTTTTACTTTGTTGTGCAGATTTTATCTTTATGAGGTCACAATACTTCATTTCTCCCTTTATTACCTTGCCTTTGGAGACGTGTCAAGTAAGAAGTTGCTGTGGCTGAGGTCAAAGAAGTTGTTGCCTATTTTGTCTTCTAGGATTTTTATGGTTTCCTGTCTCACATTTAGGTCTTTCATCCATTTGAATTTATTTTTAGTATAGTATAAGAAAATGGTCCAGTTTCATTCTTCTGGGTGTTGCTTTCCAGTTCTCTCTGCACCATTTGTTGAAGAGACTGTCTTTTTTTTTCCTATTAGATCCTCTTTCCCGTTTTGTCAAAGATGAGTTGGCCATACATTTCTGGATCCATTTGTGGGTTCTCTATTCTATTCCATTGACCTATGTATTTATTTTCATGCCAAGACCACACTGTCTTGATCGTTGTTTCTTTGTAATACAGGCTAAAGTCTGGATTGTGATGCCTCCAGCCCTGGTTTTCTTTTTCAACATTACTTTGGCTATTCAGGGTCTTTTGTGGTTTCATACAAATTTTAGGACTGTTTGTTCAAGCTCTGTGAACAATGCTGGTGCTAGTATGATTGGGATTGCATTGAATGTGTAGATTACTTTGTGTAGTATTGACATTTTAACAATATTTGTTCTTCCAAGCCATGAGCGTGGAATGTTTTTCCATTTCTTTGTGCTTTTATCAATTTATTCCATAAGATTTCTATAGTTTTCAGTGTACAGTTCTTTTTACCTCTTTTGTTAGGTTTATTACTAAGTATTTTATGGTTCTTAGTGCATTTGTAAATGGGATCAATTCCTTGATATCTCTTTCTGTTGCTTCATTATTGGTGTATAGAAATGCAACCGATTTCTTTACATTGATTTTATGTCCTGTGACTTTGCTGAATTAATGTGTCATTTCAAGCAATTTTTTGTGGAGTCTTTTGGGTTCTCCAAGAATATCATGTCATTTGCGAAAAGTGAAAGTTTGACTTCTTTCCCAATGTGGATGCCTTTTATTTTACTTTGTGTGTAAGTCATGAATCATGGGAATCTGCTCCCAAAGCCAAGAAAACGCCATATACACTGTATGTTAGCTAACTTAACATTAAATTATAAAAAAATAAAAACATTACACACACTTGAACAGCCAGATCTGGCCCTTTTGACAGTCTTTAGTGTAATGAAAACTATGTTCCTAAGAAAGCATAACCAAGTACAGTAAAAGTTGGACAAATTAAATTGAAATTACAGGTATTGGAGCTGAAGAGAGTTTTCATATTTTCAAAAATTAATGTGTTTCTGTGATGTATTTACATTTAAATAAAATATATTTTATTTTAAAAAAGAAATTCTAGGGTTTCCTCTGGTTCTTTTGTCCTATTATTCTCTTAACTAGGTCTCTCTACTGCATGTGATCTGAACCTGCATCCCACCCACTTTTGGCTACAACCTATTGTTGGAGCTGTAGAGATCCAGTAAATAACATCCCATTTCCCCCTCCTGTGTTTGGAACCAATGGATAATCAGGACATAGAGATGGATGACTAAATCTTCAGATGTAGATCTGCAGCCTAATTGGCCTACTATTCCTGCATCACTAAATTAGACATCACAAATACTGCTGAGAACCTCCTCACTCCCACCAAAGGAGAGAGTCTGCTTTTACTAGATTTTCTCACGTATGAGCAGATTGGAATGCATGTGTCTTATAGGCAGTTTGGTTCTGGATACAAAAAGAAAATCAACAAAAAAGCTGAAAGAGGTTGAGTGGGGCTTACTCATTGCTGTCTCTTCAACTCACTAATCAAAGTGAAGGGAGTTGTGGATAGAGGCCAGCAGTTGTACACTGCTCCATGTTGCTCAAACTTCAGCAGGTGCCACCTCACCTCAATAACATGTGAAAAGATATTGTTGGGCCAGGCCTCCAACTTTTGGGATTCAGAAGGTATGGATGAGGCTCAGAACATGTACTTTTAATAAGTTCCCAGATGATGCTGATACAGCTGGTCCAGTGACCACACGGAAAACCAAAGTTCTAGCTGAATCCCCTCCACATACGAGATGAAGGGAGGGAAACGAAAGTTCCCTTTAAACATTTACCTTTATTTAGGTAAACATATAGATGAAAATACCATCTTAATCCATTCACAGTGAAGAAATCATAGTGAATTATTTCACAATGTATATGTATATCAAATCTTCACAATGCACACATTTAATATCTTAAATTTTATGTTATTATACCTCACACAGTTACCAGTGTGTCTTTATTTTCTTTATATTGTTCCCTGATTGTAGGTCACAGTTAAGTAGTGTATATTGTTCACTCCCCCCAGATCATTCAGCGGGGCACCAGGCACATAATGAACATTTAGCAAATTTATGGTAAATTGAATTGAGCCTTACATATTCCTTTGGTATAGAAAATTCTCCTTCCTTTCAGGCTAGTACTGTGCTACTCCTTTAAACTGTATTCTGGGAGACTTCCTTGACAAACAGCATTTCTATCGATTCAGAACTATATCTAGAACTGTATCTAGATCTTCAGCCTCCATCTAGACCCATACCCAGACACTTCTAGTTTTGCCTGTATGTGGCTATATCTGAGTTCTGTTGATCTTGCCTGTCCTATCAGAGTGGTGTTTTGCTCAGGTCAGGGAGTAGTTCTCCCCTTCCTCTAGAGCCAGCAGCAAGAACAGTGCTGTTTATTAAAAGAGCAACAGGAAAAATACAGCCCTGAGGCAGGAGAATGCTGGAGAGGACCTTTCCTGGTCCAGCTTCATCTATTCCCATGGGATTTGGGGAGGGTCCTGAAGTATTAAAATTAATAGAAGGCATACCAAGCACTATCTGACTCCAGGGAGGATACTGACTCCAGCATCAACACAACAAGCATCTTTCTTGAAGTAGTGAGAATTTTATGGTTGGCATAGAAGGCCAGTGTTCTATTATAGTTATGTATGGGACCTGCCCTACAAGAAAGGGACAAGAAGCTACATTCATATTTGTGGAATTTCTCATTTCCCAAAGGTAGTAAGTGACTCCAGGGAAGCCTGCTAAAGGCAGTATTACCTATATACTTACCCATTTCTTTATTTTTATTTATTATTTTTAATTTTTATTTATTTTTTAAAATTTATATCCAAGTTAGTTAGGATATAATATAGTAAAACAATGATTTCAGTAGATTCCTTAATGCCCCTTACCATTTGGCCTATCCCGCCTCCCACAATCCCTCCAGTAACTCGCTATTCGTTCTCCATATTTAAAAGTCTCATGTTTTTGTCCACCTCCCTGGTTTTATATTATTTTTGCTTCCCTTCCTTTATGTTCATCTGTTTTGTATCTTAAAGTCCTCATATGAGTGAAGTTATACGATATTTGTCATTCTGTGACTGACTAATTTCAATTAGCATAATAGCCTCTAGTTCCACCCACATAGTTGCAAATGGCAAGATTTCATTCTTTTTGATTGCCTAGTAATACTCCATTGTATATATATACCACTCTTTCGTTATCCATTCATCTGTTGATGGACATTTGGGCTCTTTCCATACTTTGGCTATTGTCCATAGTGTTGCTGTAAACATTGGGGTGCATGTGTCCCTTTGAAACAGAATAACTGTATCCCTTGGATAAATACCTAGTAGGGCAATTGTTGGATTGTAGGGTAGTTCTATTTTTAATTTTTTGAGGAACCTCCTTAGTGTTTTCCCATTGCCTGAGTTGTTAATGTTAGCTATTCTGACGGGTGTGAAGTGATATCTCATGGTGATTTTGATTGTATTTCCCTGATGATGAGTGACATTGAGTATCGTTTCATGTATCTGTTGGCCATCTGGATGTCTTCTTTGAAGAAGTGTCTGTTCATGTTTTTAGCCCATTTCTTCTCTGGATTATTTATATTTTTGGTGTTGAGTTTGACAAGTTCTTTATAGACTTTGGATACTAACCCATTATCTGGTATCTCGTTTGCAAATATCTTCTCCCATTCCATTGGTTGCCTTTTAGTTTTGCTGATTGTTTCCTTCGCTGTCCAGAAGCTTTTTATTTTGATGAGGACCCTATAGTTCAGTTTTGCTTTTGTTTCCCTTGCCTCCAGAAATGTGTTGAGTACTAAGCTGCAGCAGCCAAGGTCAAAGAGGTTCTTGCTTGCTTTCTCCTCAAGGTTTTTGACGGCTTCTTGTCTCACATTTAGATCTTTCATCCACTTTGAGTTTATCTTTGTATATGGTGTAAGAAAGTGGTCCAGGTTCATTTTCCTGCATGTCACTGTCCAGTTTTCCCAGCACCACCTGCTGAAGAGACTGTCTTTATTCCAGTGAATATTCTTTCCTGCTTTGTCAAAGATCAGTTGGCCATATGTTTGTGGGTCCATTTCTGGGTTGTCTAATCTGTTCCACTGATCTGAGCATCTGTTCTTCTTCGGTACCATTTTGTCTTTATGATTATAGCTTTGTAATACAGATTGAAGTCTGGGATTGTGATGCCTCCTGATTTGGTTTTCTTTTTCAAGATTGCTTTGGCTATTCGGGGTCTTTTCTGGTTCCATACAAATTTTAAGATTGTTTGTCCTAGTTCTGTGAACAATGCTGGTGCTAGTTTGATTGGGATTGCATTGATTATGTAGATTGCTTTGGGTAGTATCGACATTTTAACAATATTTTTTCTTCCTATCCAGGAGCATGGAATATTTTCCCACTTTTTGTGTGTCTTCAATTTCTTTCATAAGTTTTCTATAGTTTACAGTGTATAGATTTTTCACCTCCTTGGTTATGTTTATTCCTAGGTACTTTATGGTGTTTGCTGCAATTGTAAATGGGATTGATTCCTTGATTTCTCTTTCGGTTGATTCATTGTTGGTGTATAAGAATCCAGCCAATTTCTGTGCATTGATTTTTATATCTTGCCACTTTGCTGAATTCATTGATAAGTTCTAGAAGTTTTTTTGGTGGAATGTTTTGGGTTTTCCATGTAGAGTATCATGTCATCTGAGAAGAGTGGAAGTTTGACCACCTCCTGGCCGACTTGGATTCCTTTTATTTCTTTGTGTTGTCTGATTTCTGAGGATAAGACTTCCAATACTATGTTGAATAACAGTGGTGAGAGTGGACACCCCTTTCCTGTTACCGACAGTAGGCGGAAAGCTCTCAGTTTTTACCCGTTGACGATGATATTAGTGTTGGGTCTTTCATACATGGCTTTTATGATCTTGAGGTATAATCCTTCTACCCCTACTTTCTTGAGGGTTTTTATCAATAAAGAATGCTGTATTTTGTCAAATACATTCTCTGAATCTGTTGAGAGGATCATGTGGTTCTTGTCCTTTCTTTTATTGATGTAATGAACCACATTGATTGTTTTGTGTATATTAAATCAGCCCTGCATCTCAGATATAAATCCCAACTAGTCATGGTGAATAATTTTTTTAATGTATTGTTGGATCTGGTTGGTTAATATCTTGTTGAGGATTTTTGCATTCATGTTCATCAGGGAAATTGGTCTATAGTTCTCCTTTTTAGTGGAGTCTTTGTCTAGTTTTGGAATCAAGGTAATGTTGGCTTCATAGAAAGAAGTTTTTCTTTCATAGAAGGAAAGTTTTTCTTCCATTTCTATTTTCTGGAACAGCTTCAAGAGAATAGGTGTTAACTCTTCCTTAAATGTTTGGTAGAATTCCCCTGGAAAGCCATCTGACCCTAGACTCTTGTTTTTTGAGAGATTTTTGATTACTAATTCGATTTCTTTCCTGGTTAATGGTCTGTTCAACTTTCTATTTCTTCCTGTTTCAGTTTTGGTAGTTTGTATGTTTCTAGGAATTTGTCCATTTCCTCCAGATTGCCCTGTTTATTGGCATATAATTGCTCATAATATTCTTTTATTATTGTTTTTATGTCTGCTGTCTTGGTTGTTGTCTCTCCTCTTTCATTCTTGATTTTATTTATTTGGGTCCTGTCCTTTTTCTTTTTGATCAAACTAGCTAGTAGTTTATCTATTTTGTTAATTCTTACAAAGAACCAGCTTCTGGTTTCACTGATCTGTTCTACTCTTTGGTTTGTTTGTTTGTTGTTTCAATAACATTGCTTTCTGCTCTAATCTTTATTATTTCATGTCTTCTGCTGGTTTGGGGTTTCTTTGCTGTTCTGTTTCCAGCTCTTTGAGGTATAAGATTAGGTTGTGTATCTGAAACCTTTCTTCCTTCTTTAGGAAGGCCTGGATTGCTATATACTTTCTTCTTATGACTGCCTTTGCTGCATCCCAGAGATTTTGGGCAGTGGTGTTATCATCTTCATTAGCTTCCATGCACTTTTTAATTTTCTCCTTAACTTATTGGTTAGCCCATTCATTCTTTAGTAGGATATTCATTAGTCTCCAAGTGTTTGTTATCTTTCCAAATTTTTCTTGTGGTTGATTTCAAGTTTCATAGCATTATGTTCTGAAAATATGCATTTTATGATCTCAATCTTTTTGTGTTTGTTGATGGCTGATTTGTGTCCCAGTATGTGATCTATTCTGGAGAACATTCCATGTGCACTAGAGAAGAATGTATATTCCGCTGCGTTAGAATGAATAGTTCTGAATATATCTGTTAAGTCCATCTGATCTAGTGTGTCACTCAAAGTCATGGTTTCCTTGTTAATTTTCTGTTTAGATTATCTTTGCATTGCTATAAGTGGGGTGTTGAAGTCCCCTACTTTTGTGGTATTATTATCAATGAGTTTCTTTATGTTTGTGATGAACTGATTTATATATTTGGGTGTTCCACATTTGGAGCATAAATGTTTACAACTGTTATTTCTTCTCAGTGGATAGACTCCTTAATTATGATATAATGCCCTTCATCTATTATTACAGTCTTTATTTTTAAAGTCTAGATTGTCTGATATAAGTATGGCTATACTGGCTTTCTTTTGGTGACCATTAGCATGATAGATGGTTCTCTATGCTCTTACTTTCAATCTGACTGTGTCTTTAGGTCTAAAGCGGGTCTCTTGTAAACAGCATATAAATGGATCTTATTTTCTTACTCATTCTGTTACCCTATGTCTTTTGGTTGAAACATTTAATCCATTGACATTTAGAGTGAGTACTGAAAGATATGAGTTTATTGCCTTTATTTTTCTTGTAGAGTTGGAGTTTCTGGTGGTGTTCTCTGATTCTTGCTAGTCTTTATTGCTTTTGGCTTGCTTAGGGTTTTTTTTCCATCTTTTCTCCCTTCAGAGAGTCCCTCTTAAAATTTATTGCAGGGCTGGTTTAGTGGTCATGAACTCCTTTAATTTTTGTTTGGGAAACTTTTAATCCCTCTTTATACTTTGAATGACGGCCTTGCTGGATAAAGAATTCTTGGCTCCACATTTTTCACACTCAGCACATTGAATATATTCTGCTTGTCCTGCCAATTTTCTGTGGATAGGTCTGCAGCAAACCTGATCTGTCTTCCTTTGTAGGTTAAAGACTTTTTATTCCCTTGCTGCTTTCATGATTCTTTTCTTTCCTGAATATTTTGTGAATTTGACTATGATATGCCTTGTTGATTGTCGGTTTCTGTTGAATCTTGTGGGAGTCCTCTGTGCATCCTGGATTTTGATGTCTGTGTCTTTCCCCAGGTTAGGAAAGTTTTCCACCTCAATTTGCTCACATAACCCTCCTACCCCTTTTTCTTTCTCTTCATCTTCTGTGAACTCTATGATTCTGATGTTTTTCCTTTTTAATGAGTCACTGATTTCTATTATTCTTTTTTCAAAAATTTTAATGTTTATGTATTTCCAAGAGAGAGAAAGAGCATGAGCATACGAGGGGCAGAGAGAGAGAGGGAGACACAGAATCTGAAGTAGGCCCCAGGCTCTGAGCTGACAGCACAGAGCCCAACGTGGGGTCTGAACCCATGAACCATGAGATCATGACCCGAGCTGAACTCAGACACTCAATCAACTGAGCCACCCAGGCACCCCTGCTTTCTCTTATTCTTAAATAGTCCTCTTTTGCTTTAGTCTTTTTTTTTTCCTCCTGCTTCATTATTCTCCGTAAGTTCGTCCGCTATATTGCTGATTCTCTGTTCTGTCTCATCCATCCTTGCCACTATAGCATCCATCTGAGATGGCAGTTCATATATAGCATTTTTTATTTCATCCTGACTAACGTTTACTTCTTTTATCTCTGTAGAGAGGGATGCTAATCTATTTTCTAACCCAGTTCATATCCTTGTCTTTGTGATTCTAAATACTTGTTCGGACATCTTGCTTGTGTTTGTGTTGGTGATGTCCCTGACTATCCTTTCTTCCTTCTCTTTATTTGGGGTGAATTCCTTCATTTTGTCATTTTGAAGGAAGAAAAGGAATTAATAAGGTAAAAAAATTAAATTAAAAAATTATAAACAACACACACACAAATCAAATAAATGATACTAGATCCTAGGTGTGTTTTGGTCTGGTTATGGAAAGGAGTTTGATTGATTAGAGAAAAAAGGGAAAAAATTAAAATTAAAAAGTTAAAACACACACATAAAATCAAATAAATGATGCTAGATCCTTGATGCGTTTTGTTCTGGTTTTGAAAGGTGCTTGAATGATTAGAGGAAAAAGGGGAGGAGAGAAAAACATTTGAAAATTTGAGAAAATGAATACAGTGAAATAGAATAACTTGAAATAATTGAAGTAAAATAGAATTTGAAAAATTTACAAAAAATAAAAAAATTAGTAGAAAGAGCCAAAGAAAAATCTTTTTAATAAAAATTGAAAATAAAAATAAAGTTTTTATCTTTCTGTATTCAAGTAAATGAAAAGAAATGAAAAAGAAAAAAAAATTGAATAGATGGACCAGTGAACAGACTGAAATATGGTTGATATTACATCATTTCCCCCTAGAAGTCAAACTATGAAGCACTTTATTATCTGATTTGTGGTGTTCCGGAAGAGTGAGTTTGGCCAAGTTGTGTGTGGCTTAGTGTAACGGCTCCATTCTCCACTAGTTGGCACTGCTTAGCTTACTGAGGTAGGTTGTTGTGGCGTCTCTAAGTGTGTGTGCGCGCATGTGTGACAAGGTGAAAATGGCATCACTCAGCTTCCCAGTCTCTAGTATCAGAACTCTGTGTTCTCCTGGATCAGGAATCGCTCACCATTCCTTTGTCTCTGGCTTTTATCCACTTCCTGCTTTACACTGTCTGTGACCACGCTGTCAGGTTGCCAGGTGTCACCTCCCTCTTGAGTTTTATCTTAGATGTGGCTCTTTCCCCGACCCATGACTTCTGAGGAACTGCAGCTTTACCCATTCAGATCCTATGGGGGAGGGTCTCACCGAGCAATGGCGGGGTGCCGGCCCCACCCAGGACCATTCACAGGACCGTGCTGCTGCTGATGTCCAGAGACTGCAGCTGGGTGCCAGCCCACCCCAGAAAAAGTTCACACAATCGTATAACAGCAGTGTTTCAGGGATTGTGGAAAATCCCGCATGGTCTGAGGACCTCCTGAACCCACTCTGTTCCTGGGGATTTGCCCTTGCCACCACAGCACTACCAGGTAAGGAGCTGCAGAGTTTCAGACTCTGCACTCCCCCTGTTTACCCTCTTTTTTCTCTCTTTTTGTTCAGTCTCCGTGGCTGTTTCCACTTTTCCACTTTCTCTCTAGCTGCTTTTGTGTGGAGTGCTTTTCCCATACTCTCCTCCCATCTCCATTCTCTCTTGACAAGCAGAAACAGCTCCTTGCCCTCTGCAGCCTCTCTCTCCCCCAGTTCACCTCTTTGAGCCATGGACTTACTGAGCTCTGTGGTTCAGGTTGTGCAGATTGTTGTGTTAATCCTCAAATTAGTTTTCTAGGTGTGCAGGATGGTTTAGTGTTGATCTGGCTATATTTCATCAACACGAGACGGAAAAATTACTTCCATGCTGTTCTGCCATCTTGGCTCCTCTCCCCAAGGATCTTACCCATTCCTTTATTATTTTAGTGTATGTATGAGTTTTGTTTTATTTTTTTTGTTTGTTTTAATAGTTTATTGTCAAGTGGTTTCCATATAATACCCAGTGCTCATCCCCACAAGTGCCCTCCTCCATGCTCATCACCCCCCCTCCCCTCTCTTCCACCCCCATCAGCCCTCAGTTTGTTCTCAGTATTCAAGAGCCTCTCATGGTTTGCCTCCCTCCCTCTCCCCAACTATGTTTTCTCCCTATCCTCCCCCATGGTCTTCTGTTAAGTTTCTCCTGTTCCACTTATAAGTAAAAACATAGGGCATCTGTCTTTCTCTGCCTGACCTATTTTGTTCAGCATAAGACCCTTGAGTTCCATCCACGTTGCTACACATGGCCAGATTTCATTCTTTCTCATGGCCATATAGGTAAGCCACATCTTCTTGATCCATTCATCAGTTGATGGACATTTAGGCTCTTTCCGTGATTTGGCTATTGTTGAAAGTGCTGCTATGAACATTGGAGTACATGTGCCCCTATGCATCAGCACTACTGTACCCTTTGGGATTACCCATTCCTTTAAATGCTTCTTTGAGGGGCGCCTGGGTGGCTTAGTCGGTTAAGCGTCCGACTTTCGCTTAGGTCATGATCTCGCGGTTCGTGGGTTCGAGCCCCGCGTCGGGCTCTGTGCTGACTGCCAGCTCAGAGCCTGGAGCCTATTTCAGAGTCTGTGTCTCCCTCTCTCTCTGACCCTCCCTTGCTCACGCTGTCCCTCTCTCTCTCTCTCTCTCTCCTAGAAATAAATTTAAAAAAAATGCTTCTTTGAGAGACTGATGCAGAAGCCTTGTGAGAGCATTTAAGATTCTTTGGGGAGAGAGTATTTATACCCAAAATGGAGAGAAGAACCCACTAAAATAGGAGAAATTAGTAACTCAATAGAGATTGAGGTGTCATTACTTTGGAAGGGAAGGTATGAGTAGAAACTGATAATGAGATGTTGGCCAAGAGACACTTCATGAACGAGGATGTCTATGGAGCAATTTGGGAAATAAAAGAGGGGCAGGTGAGTTGGAAAATAAAAGGGGAAGTAATTTTTGCTATACAGACCTTAAAGAGTCATGAAGAATCTTGTGGGAGATGTCTCTTTTCACATGAGATATGATTCTCACAGCCATCTGGAGGACAGACAGACAGAAGGGATGTGGACAGATAGACTTTTCCTGGGACATAGTTGTAGCAACTACTACAGTCGTAGAAACTTGCTCTTCAAGTTGTAATTCATGGAAGAAGTGGGGATAAATGGAAGCTGAGCTGAGACCCAGGTCCTGGCTCCTATCTTCTGTATTCAAAGTCTCCAGTTTCTGCAGTTTTATCTTGAATTTCACTGGTCCTTAGATTTCATTCTCTTATGATGAGCAGAAGTTCAGTATCAAATGATGCTCAAAATCAAGAAATCCTTTTAAGTAGCTGTGTATTTTCCTTGGAATTCCACCTCCAATCCCTGACAACTGAAATCCTACACAGTAATCATGATCTAGTTTAGATGTTACTTCTGGATAAAACAGATCAAAAGCAATTTATTTCCTTTGACATCCTCTACTCCTTTCTGTCAGTATTAACATAGTGGGCTCTCCACACATTATCTTCAGTCTTCCCTTTCTCTTTCACTCAACTAAGCTTCTGGAGTGGGGAGACTGTGTCCTGCATATTTTTATATTCACTCCACAGGGCTTAACACAGAGCTAAAGAACTGTGAAATAACTTTCATCTGTGGTATATAGCTGGGGGAGAGAGGACATGAATAGAGAAGTGTAGAAGTAGAGGCTCATAAATACTGCCAAAGGATATTACTGTTAGTGTAGGTCCAGACTTATTTCAGGTAAATATCCTATTATTAGGACATTTTTATACCACCAGTAGAATTATTCCCATATTTTTATGCATCATTCCTTCTCTCTCTCATTCAAATATAGAGCTTTTCCTAGTGGGAAATAGACAGTAAGCAAGAAAACAAATGTTCAAATAATTAGTGTTGAGGAGCATCCAGAGGCAATAAACAGGGTTTTATGACAAACAATAACAGGGAATTTTCTTTAGATAGGGAGGTTATGAAATGTCTTTATGGGTATGGAGTATCCTTCAGCACCAGAGGACTCTGCCATTTTGTATGGAGCTCTGAATTGTTGGGCTCCTGCCCCCCGCCCCCAACTCGGATCACTTGACTAAGAGTCTGCATCCCACCCTCTGCAACCTCTACCTGACCCTTCTCACTGCCTCTAGCCCCACCTCCTCCTTTCCTTTCTCTTTCTCTGTCTCCTTCTCCCTCCCTCTCTGTGTGAACTTATCTAGCTGATTCCTCAGCCCTGGCCCCATGTCCATGGATCTGTCTTTGGTTTTGGGTATATGGCTTTTGGACTCTCTAAGCCTATGTCCATTTCATGTCTCTGAGTCCATGTCTGTCTCTACTATCTCTGACCTCTGGGTGTCTCTTTGTGTCTGTCTTGGATCTTTCACTCTGTAATCTGGATGCTCCTCTCTTTCCTCTCTCCTATATTTGGGTCTGTCTCCCTGTCACTCACTTCCACTTTAGGCTGTCTGCCTCTTTTGACTCTGTGTCTTGGTCTCTTGGACTCTCCAGGGTACTTAGGCCGACTTTATTTTCTTGGTCTCACTTGGTTGGTATTGGCTTGAATTTACTGGGACTTTCTGTACTTGTTACTCTATCTCGCCTTTCCCTGTGTTCCTGACGTGAGATGATGAGAGGTCATGGAGGAGACACTGTGTGGCTTTTTGAGTGTAGAATGGAAGGCTGGACAATTAGATTCAGTGGAGGCTCTGACTATAGCATTCTGCTCCTTACTGAATATTCTCCAGGACTCCAGCTTCAGGTTACCTCCCTGCCTGTTGTACTGCCCAGTCAGGCCCTGAGATTTGGCCCTCCCTCTTCCCATTCATCCACTGGGAGCCACTGGAAATTCTGGGAGGGCACTCAAAGTCCCTTTAGGCCAGGTATCTGTCTGTGGCATTCTCTAAGAAAAGGAGTGAGTAGAGGTGAGAGGCCCACTTGAGGTGCTTTTCCAAAGGGGGAGGAATATGCAGAACAGAAAAGCAGAGCTTTGCCTCTGGATCCTGAGTGAGAAATTCCTAGTGATTCTTTGTACCCCTCAGATAGGGACACATGAGGCAAAGAGTCCAGGAAAGGGCTATGGCTGATCTTCAAATAGAATAAGGGGAACATAAAGTGTGCTTCCCTCTTTAATCCCTTTACGGAATTAGTAACCCTTCCTTGTATATAAGAAATTCTCAAGAAAGTCATTGGATCTTATTTCACCAGGTCTCCCCAAATTAGTGCCTTAATAAGTGGAACCAATCCCTTACAATATTCCTTCCAATCCCAACCCCCTACTCACTCACCCTAGGTGACTCAGCATCTGCCCCCAGGACAGTTTATTTGCCTGCAAACTTTCCAAGAACTCCAGTGATCATCAGACCCTAGCTCAAATCCCAGTCATTCCAACCCCTTCTTCCCTCATTTACCTGGTTCCAGCCTTCCTCCTAGCCCTTTTTGCCCAATTTAATGCAACTTACCACCTGGGTTTCTCCCCAAAGACAGAAAGTCATTAATGAACTAGAATGGGAGGGTTAAGGGCAGCCTGGTGTGTAGGATGGGACCCCAAAGCTAGTAGATAAGGAATGCCGTCAGCATCCATCAAATAGGACATCTCCCTCCATCATCCCTCTCTCTTGTCTCTTAGTCCATTTCATGCTAAGGCGGATCAACTGAGCTCAGGTGCAAAATCATGGAAGCCTAGAATTATAATGCTCTAGACTCATTTTCTCCAGGATTGTCACTACTCCTGCAGTCTTTCTTTGAAAACTCCCAAGGACCCTGGGAAACTGAGGTTGTAGATAGAACCCAAAGAGGAAGAGAAATTTCTCTCTTTGCACAATACCTTGATCTCAGCCCCCTTGTCCCTACCACACATCCTCAAAAGGGAAATGAAAACTTCAGGCAATGGCAAAGAGTGTGAAATCTCAGGAAGACTTCTTCAGCCTTAAAGAGGTTATGAATGTCTTCAGAAACCAGAGGACATGGAAGGAAAGATAATGTTGGACAACTAAATATCACTTCTTCTGATGCATATGCAATTTCCACCAGAGGGTGAGGGACTTGGCAAAGAGGACTTGAGCACAATTTCTCAGCAGCGACCTGTGTAGGACTCGGAGGTTACAAAATGGCAGCAGAAAACTGCTCTCCCCGCGGAACCAGCCCTGAGCCCTTGGTCCTGAGATAGGGCTGAGCTGCCCAGGCTGGGGAATCTTTGGCTCCAGCAAGAACCCATGAATTTCCTAAATCAGGAAACCTCTCCATAGCTCTTTTCACTGGTATCCCTTATTACCTTTGGCCTCCGAAATGCTATCACCCACTCCAACCCCCTTCCTTTTTCTGGTCCCCAGCACTTGGGATGATGGCACACAGGCACAGAGTGGTTTTTCTTTTAAGGCTGTACAGCAGATGACATCCCAGCTCAAAGAGATGATGCTTCAAAGAGTCCCAGCAGATAACTAGAGCCAGAAAGGAATCCACATTATCTTGATTCTCAATAAAGGAGTCTTCCCATTGGTGGTGACTACTTCTCCTAAAAGGGAAGCATACTTCGTAGGCACCAGTGAGAGCCCACCTCACAACCCTTGGTTTAAAATTTATGTCAAAGCTAAATCGTTCCCCATGTGATATGTTTACATACATGACTGGTGCACACAGGACTGTTAACCATGGAGAACATACATATTCACCACAAACACCATGCTGCACACCCCTCACCCTCAGCACACACAACCCTCTGCCCCTCAGAGTCCCACAACGCCTGACCCTCTCTTCCTACTTCCTGAGCTGCAAGAGCAACTTCTCTTCATTCATAATTTACTCTTCCCTGTGTTTCCAGGGGCTCCTCAATGCTGCAGGCAGGGAGGCAAATTCCCCATTCCTCATCTTAGTCCCTCCTAGTACATCCTTTGTACACTTTTCCCTGATATTGTGTGTGGTGACAGAGAAAACTTAGGGAAAACTAGTGGTCTCCGAATTCTGTTCCCTGAGTCTTCTCTGTTGATCATGGCCTTCCTGCTCAGGAAAGGTCTGACCTATCTGTGATCCACCAGATTTAGTCCCACATCCTCTTGGTGTCCCTACACTATGGACCGACTTCCCTATTCAGAAGAAAAACTACTTCCATGTTATGAGAGTTGGGATGCTGAGGGTTTTCACAATTCACAATTTCAAAAACTCAGCCTGGGCTTATTAGGCACAAAATGCAATAAGAATATTTGAGTTGGACTAAATAAGAACTCCTTCCCAGCAAGAGGGGTCTGAAAGAACCAGCTTGTGTGAAATTCAGTAAGGATGCATACATGGCCTTCGCAGAGACCCCCAAGAGACAAGGACTTGGTTTGGATGTGTCTGGGTAGTAATGAAAGAGAGAGAAGTTTTTATTGTGATTCCTGTCATCCCAGCCTCAGAAGGTGGCACACAAAGACTTCTGGGGTTTCTGTGGTCCCAGGCAGAATGGGTGAAGCCTAGAGTTAAGAACTGAAGGCTGGTTACATAATTACCAAATTCTGAGGAGGAGGTAGGGGGAAAGTGTAGGCCTGAATCCTGCACTGTCTGGCCAACTTCCCACCCCCATGCCCCACTTTTATAGCCTCTCTTGGTCAGAGCAGGGCCTCTGAGCACTTCCAATTCAAAGCCCTGAGTGAAGTCCTCAGGACCCAGTCTCCACCCAGCCTCAGACCCGGGACCCTGATGCCATCTCCCTGTGCCTGGCAGGGCAGAGACACCCACTGCTCAGCTACCAAACCCTCCATACCCCAAGCACAGATAGCCACCTTCTTCTGGCCTCTCACCTCACCCCACCGCATACCACAGTCTGAATTCTGTTGAAAATTTGCACAAATCAAAACAAAGACATCTTCAGTTATGAATCTTCAGGCTCCCCTGGAACAGCACCCACACACAGATACACACAGCACCTGAACCCATTCATAGACACACACACATGGATCCTCACATTTGTACATACACACAGACACATATGCTCAAATACAAACATATACACACATATTTCACAAACATTCTCTCATGTATGCACCGCAAAGACATGTACTCACAAACTCACATGTTTACAGACAGACATACACAACCAAACTTCCACACTCTCATACACTCATCAACATCAAACATACTGTGCATGCATACATGCCACTCTATTCCTTCTAGGGATCCAGTGCCTAGTCTTCTAGATTCTAGAGATCTAGAATCTCCAGGGGAAAGCATGGAAACCCACAGCAAATCTATTTCAAGTTTCCTGGCACACACTGAAACTCCTTTGCTATCTTCCCCTTCCTGCCACAGAGTTCTAGGACTCTGGCCCACAGAGATAATTCATTCCTTCACACAACAGAAACATCTGAGCACCTATCTGCCACTCCACATCTCACCTCCCACTCACAGGTCTGAAGCCGAGGCAGACACAACACATACAAAAATAAGACCTCTGCCCAGTGGTGTAGTGGAAAGAGCAAGAACTCAGGAGTCAATGACCCACATGTGAGATGGACATAAAGGGTTAATCATCCACCAGGGAGTCTTCCCACCGAAAGTCGTCCTTAACCTCTCTGCTTACTCCAATTCTGAAACATTCTGTATGGACAGATGCATCAGAAGACAGTTATAGGATAAGATTTGTTGTGTTAAGCAGATGTGAGAGAGAGGAATACTAAACAGTTGCTCAGAAGAAACCCATTTAAATTCTGTGTTGAGAGCACAGAAGCAGCCAGCTTGCCATCACCCTGTTGGGCACCCCCTGCAGGTGCCTTGGGCTGTGGAGGAGTGGGGATCACACCTCTACCCCTGCTGCTCAGGTGGCCTTCTCCGCTCCTCTCCAGAGTCAAGCCTTAGCCTTAGTGGGAAGTGGCTCTGAAGATTTTACCCTCATTTTCTTGGCACCCTCCAAGGACCCACAAACATCTTTGCTGTCCCTGCCACAGCCAATGTTCCCTGCACTCCTCCCAGGTTCTGTTTCTGAACTGCTGCCTGTCTACCCCTCCTCCCAGTGGGATCCCCCTCCAACTCTCCTTCCAAACACCCGCCACCCTAACCATCTCTGAGTTTCCATCTGGCATTGCTCCATCCTAGTTCTTTCAACTCCCTGCACTACCTACCCCCATCCCTCTGACCCCCTGCACTGCCCACTTCTCACTCTGTCCCCTCCCACCTTGACCAACTACCACCCCACCCAGCCTGTCTCCCTCCCCTCCTGGCTCACCTCCCCAGACAACTCCATCTTCCAGTGTGCTCCACTTCCCCATTACCTCCATCTCTCTAACCCCCAGTATCCTACCATTTTGCCCCATTTCTAATCATTTCTACGTTTTCTACGGCTTTTGCAACCTTGTGTCTCCTCACATCCTCTGCCTGCTTCTCCCTTCTCTTCCTGGGGTCAAAACCAGTTCCCTGTTTAGGAGAGCTGAAGAGACATCTCATCAGCAAAGTGGCGGGCGGGATTGCCCACATGAGCAGGGTGACCTGGGGAACCCTGTGGGGCATTTGAGTCCCACCTGAGGAAAGCTCCACCTACCACAGCAAGCCCCACCCCCTCCTCAGTGGCCAAAGGGGACCAGGCTAACCCACAGCTCTGCCCTGCCCTGCCCCAGGTCAGAAGGGACCCTGGGCAACCCTGGGACCTCCGGATGGCCTGATTTGTTCACCCCAAAGCCACTCCCTCTCAGTAGACAAAAGAGGCAAGTGGTGACTCTTCCTCCTCAGGTCCCACCACTTCTGCCTCCATGCCTGCTGGAGGAAGATTCCCCCTCAGTTCCTAGTGCAAGTTTGTGGGAGAGAAAGGACCTGGCACAGCCTCTGCGTCTTTTCTCCCTGCAGATCACTGATGTCTGAGCCAAGCAAATGCCGCTTAATTTCACAATTACTTTATGTGCAGCGACAGGACTCATGCCTTATGTGGGAGGAGTCCCCCAGAGTCTCACCATGTTTCCTGCCTGTTTGCTCCACGTGGTCTCCCTTTCCCCACCACACCTTGCTGAACCCCAATACTCCTGGGGGCAGGATCTCCTCTATTGGTCCCTTTTCATCCTGCTCTCTCCCTGTACCAGGCCCAGGATTTCTGCTTCGGAAAAACAGCCCCGCTGTCTGCTCCTGGGATGTTCTTCCTCTCCTCTCACTCAAATATTTCTTGCTGCTGTAAGTCATCCTGGAAATTGTGGTGCTTTCCCTCACCCTTCTCCTGTTCCCAACTTCTTCAGGTTCTCCACAGTTCACCCCAAATGTTTATATTCTAGATCCCAAGTGGTGTCAGAAGAAGCTTCTGGGCTCCAAGATCAACCCAGAGGCTGAGGAGTCTGAGGATCTGCGTGGGCTGCAAGGGGGAGGCAGTGGTTCCTGGAGTGAGAATGACCCAAGAATACTTTGTAGCTCTGTGCACACAGTGGGTATGTAATTAGTGTGAAATGGTCCATTGGGAAGCTGGGCTTAGGGAGATGAGGCAGGGTAGAGGGGAAGGAATGAGGCTAGACTGATCTGAAGTGTCTGCTCCCCATTTCCTTTCCTTTCCTTCTGGGTCATCTGGAGAGAATATGCTGAGCCTAGAGCCATCCCTAAGCTGCGAGGAGTATCCTCCCCTCCATCCACCTCAACCCAGCCCAGCTGTGGAGACCAAGACACCCACCCAGTGAGCCCAGCCACTGTACCCCCACCCCAGAACCACACATACCGTCTCTTCACAGGGTGAAGGGCTCCCATATCTGTGACTCCTCACCTTCCATGCCAGCCTGAATGTCCCCATTCCAGCAGAATCTTAGGTGATCTTTTCAAGCTTCCTGGGCCCCTCCTGTCAATCTAGTAGTCTTTAAGTTTTAGCCAACACCCTCAGCCATATGATGATTAACTAATCTTTCCTTGTGTACTTATAGTTCATGTAACGTTTTCTAGAAAAGAACAGAGCCCCCTACACATCATGAAATAGAAACCAGAGGCTCTTACATTACCTCCCTGAACCAAGGAACCAGACGCCCTTTCACAATTTCTTAGCACAGAGATAACTTTTGTAGCTAGCACCATCAAGTCTACATGTAGTCATGAAATGTTAGGGACTACTGTACTCCATTTACTGATTAAGTACCTTAAGATGTTTTAAAAACCCCTGGGGCAGGCAGAAACCTCAGAGTTGGCATTTGGACAAGAGTCTGCCTTCACTCCACCCAAGTGGCAGTCACCTGAATAAAGCTCATATGCCTTTTCAATAAAAAATCATTGATTTTTTTGGAGCAGCAGGCAGCCAAGCTTGGGTTTCAGTAACAAATTTTGGAAGGCCTATCAGGAGCCAATCCCCTGTGGCACCCAGTTCTGTAAGGATCCCAAGGTGGAGCAATTGGCTTGGATAAGGCCAGGGCTTACTCCTTTGTCTATTGGGCTAGTAAATAAGACAACCACAGGAGATTAGCTGTTCCATGCTAGTTGGTGTCTAGGTGGGAATCTGAATCTGTCCCTGCTGCTGCCCAGACTATTTTTATCTTAGGGAAATTCCTGCTGATTCCAGACCCATGTTAGCTACCAATTTTGCTTTTTGGTTGGTGGAAAGGAAAAGCATTTGGGGGAAGCTGAGGAGCTTCTGGACCAGGTATGATGCTAGAAGTGCACACTGATGCAAGTTTCTCATTCATGAAGTACTGTGTATTTTTGTTTCCTTGTCAGGAATCAGGTGTGGCTTCTGGTCTTGAGAAGCTATTAAAAGTTCCATCTAGAGATTCATTATGAAAAGTTCCAGTGGAGCAAATTTGAAATAATTTATAAGGTCAATTATTATTATTGCTGAGCTTATAGAAATAATTAGGCCATCTTTGTTTAAGTTGGATTTGGTTTTTAAATGAATTAGTCTCGATTTGGCACTCTTTGGAAATGAGGATGATTTGGAGGGAAAAATATGTTTCGATAACAACTTTAGTGGACAATAAATTCTAGTTCTGATTAACTATTTTTGAATGTTTGTTGTTTGCAAAAGCTAGACACCTTGAAGTAAACTGCAGAGAATTTGCCACAATAACTCAAGTATAGATAATCTTCACCCTTGTTGTTCTGTGGGTATAACAACAGGACCCCATGGGTATATGATTTCTTGAACAACTGAACAATAGAATGGACTCCCTGACAATTGAGTAATTCGACTACCACCTTGAACAGTTCTGGGATATAAAATCAATCCTTAGAAGCCAGAGCATACCTGACTCCAGGGGGTTAACTTTGAACTTATGGAAAGAGTTTTTTCCTTATGACTGGATAGAGGATGCACTTGGGGACACCCACCTCCCCAGATGAGTCTTCTGCCTTATTCCTTTTAATTAGGATATTGTTAAGGTTGGATATTACCCAGAGGGCTTCCTGACCCCTTAATTTAACCAATTTTATTTAAGTCTCTGTCATGGGCACCTCAGCCCAATCTATTAAGGAAGATGGGTCAGGAGGCACTTAGGCCACTTTGCCAGTTCCTATCAGCTTCTTCTTGATGTCTGCCCACCATGCTTCTTGCTGTGTCCTCCTTCCACACTCCCCACTACCCACAAATTCCATTGCCTCCCAGTCTAGTCCCTGATGTCAGTATGTTTCTCCCCAGGTTCTTTTTCATACTGGTCCTTCTCCTACTAGACATCTGTTGTGGTCTCCAGAGTTTGCCCCTGTCCCTTCCATGGTGGCTCTTCTGGCCCCTCCAGAGTTCTAGTTTGGCCTGTGTTCTCCCCCTTTCTGTTGTGAAGCTGCAGGCATTGCCTTCTGGCTCCCAGTCTCTGCCAGGACTTTCCTGGTTGTAGGGGGAGTGGTGAAGCAGGAGATCTTGGGATGAGTTGGAATCCCAGCCCTGTTCCTCCCCATGTAGCCTCTTCACCTGGATTCACTCACCTGTAAAAGGTAGAAATAATTGTAGAGGCCACAGGAACTATTTCATGGGACTGTAGTGAGAATTAGCACTGTGGTAAGGATGCAACATAGTTGGCACATAGTATGCACTTAGTACATATTAGCTCTTATTATTTGCCTTTCCTCAGTCTGATCCCCTGCCCCTTAGCCTGGAGTCAAAAAATGTTTAGAAGAGAAAAGTAATAGACTATAGAAGCCCAAACTGAATGATTATCAGGGATTTCATAAGGTTCAGCCTAACAAGTGCTCTAAGCTCTGAACATAGGAAATGTCTGTTAGTGAAGACAAGAGGGGAGGATGGGGACTGGACTCCTGGAACTTCAGACCCACATCCTCCTCATGCATATCAGGTGCACACACACGCACGTACACACACACACACACACACACACACACACACACACACAGGTGCCCTAGGATTTCTAAAGGAAAGCACTGCCCCACTAGAGATGGATTCCCTCTAGCTCTTGCTTCCCTGGCACTAAACCTCACAGAGAGTGTAAGTTCAGATGATGTCCCTGCTTGGGTCCTTTCTCCTAGGGAGCAGAATCGGTGAGTCACACATTCTATCCTCCATATATGCTGGGCATTAATGGGGGACCCAGAGGGAGGAGCAGAGTCCCTGTCCTGTGGGAGCTCCAGTCAGTTGGATAGATGAGTCTGAGAGCCAAGACAGAGAGTCACAGGGCTCTGGGCACTCCCTCAGCAAATGTTTGTGAGCTGAATTGGTCAAGGGCAACTGGATCAGGCCTCATGACTTAGATGATTAATGACTGGCAATGACCAAAGAAGGGAAGATAGAGGAACACACAGAAGTCTAGAAGGTTTCCTAGGAGACAAGGAGAATGGCATTCATTTAGTTTCCTGCAAGAAGCAGGAAAATGGAGAGGAGAAATCAGATAAGTCTGAGATCTTAGTAAGTGGATGATCTTGGGGTAGGAATGTGAAACTTGGAGACAGATGAGGAGGGAATGTGTAGGTAGGTGTGTGTGTGTGTGTGTGTGTGTGTGTGTGTGTGTGTGTGTGTTGAGGAATGTGTGTTAGGGAGGCAGAGGGATTGAAGAGGGAAGGTCTGCTGGAGAGAAGGGTTGAGAGCTCAGGCTGAGATGACCTGGAGAGCCAATTCACCAGATGTGGGATGTGTTGGGGTGGCAGTGATGGTGGGGATGTGGGTAATCATGTAAAATGTGCCACAGCTGTAGCTCCACAGTGACCCTGGGCTGGGTGGGAAAGATGCTGGGAAGCTAGGCTGAAGTCTCTGGCTTTGGTGTGTCCTCACAGGCTGTGAGGCTGACTGAGTCTGGACTGCATAGGCTAGTGAGCTATTGCTGGGGGAAAACAAATGGCAAGGTCTTGACAGGCAGAGAAGAGCCTCTAGGGGTCATGAGACAGAAAGAGGGAGAGGCAAACAGGGATATGGGTGGGAAGTGTGATGGGAAGATTGATGAGACCTTTATCCTGGATCTCCCCTTCACCCATCCCTTCCATGGATTGAATCGTGTGTTTTAAACCTGAAATATCTTCAATAAATGATCTGGTTTAACCTGTTGTCTTCAGAGAACAATGTATGACTTCTGACCGCCCAGCTGAGGCCTATTTTGGCCAAGCTCTCCTGGGCAGAACATGCTGAGAAGGGCCCCAGGAGACAGGTCTATTGTCTTCTGGAAAGTAGCTTCTTTCTCACACAGTAGGCCCGAGTTTGGCTATTTCTCAGGGCAGAACCTCCAGGAGGGGGTACCACAGTGCAATCATTTGATTCTTTGCTCTGCTCCTTACCTTTTCTGTGACTTGAGGGGATCTTTCTGTGCCTTAGTTTATTATTAGTAAAACAGCAATAATGATGCCTGCTTCTGCAGCTTGATATTAAGGATAAAGTGAGATATATGCAAAAGAACTGTGTCCATTGGAAAGATTTATAATTCTAAATATATTAGGCATTTTAAATCACCCTCATCCTCACCCTCCACTTGGTTACCTTCTCAGATTAATCTCTCCATACCTACTGAGCACATCAGCTTCTTGTCTCCCAAGACCTTTGCATCCTCAGCCTCTAAATATGGCATTTTCATCCTTTTAGCCTTGCTTGATATTCTCCTTCAATCTCTTTTTCCGCTCTTTCCATTAGTCACTCAGCACTTGAAGGATCTGGCTATATTCTATTAATTTATATGCTTTCCCCTATCCATCCTCTGAGTTTTTTTGTCTTGTGTGTCTCCCTCTCATATACCAGAGTACAGGGACCTGTCTTCCTTCATTTGGATTGCTTTCCTTCTCTCTGGGCTGGCTTCACAAGGTGAATACAAGAATGGATACTGAAAGGTGGTGCAGAAAGGTTGAGATAAAACAGGAGAGAAGGCCTTGGGAGACAGGACAGCAAATGGCTTCTGCATGTGGGGTTCTTACCTGTGGGCTGTGTAATTCTTCTTCAGAATGTTTATGATGACTGGGGAAGGGAAACAAGCATCTTCCTCCCAGAGCTAAAGCTTAGAGGGGAATTAATTTCCTAATATTCAGAGAGACTATATTTTGTTCCCTAATGAGAGATACACCATTTGGAGCTCAATAGCACACGAAAAGAGGGGCACCTGGGTGGCTTAGTTGGTTAGGCGTCCGACTTTCGCTTAGGTCATGATCTCGCGGTTCGTGGGTTCGGGCCCCGCGTCGGGCTCTGTGCTGACCGCCAGCTCAGAGCCTGGAGCCTATTTCAGAGTCTGTGTCTCCCTCTCTCTCTGACCCCCCCCTGCTCGCGCTGTCTCTCTCTCTCTCTCTCTCTCTCTCTCCTAGAAATAAATAAAAAAAAATTTTAAAAAAATAGCACACGAAAAGAAAGAAAAATCAGGAGAGGGCTTTCCTTTTCCTGATTGTGTGTGTGTGTGTGTGTATGTGTGTGTGTGTGTGTCTGGTTTTAGGATTTACCAACCCTAGCTCTAAAGAAATCTCTTCCAAAGTGTATACTAAATTTCATTTGCTGAAATTAACTCCATTTCTTTAGTGAAAGGAATTTCTAAACTCAGGAATCTAGTTCAGTGTGTTTTATAAAAGAAATGTATTGGGGGGCCTGGGTGGCTCAGTTGGCTAAGCATCCAGCTTTGGCTCAGGTCATGATCTCACGTTCGTGGATTCGAGCCCTGGGTTGGGCTCTGTGCTGACAACGAGCTCAGAGCCTGGAGCCTGTTTCAGATTCTGTGTCTCCCTCTCTCTCTGACCCTTCCCTGCTCATGTTGTCTCTCACTCTCTCTCTCTCTCTCTGAAATAAAAAACATTAAAAAAAAGAGAAATGTATTTATAGGAGAGTTGGAGGGTAAAGGCTAGAACTTGGAGAGGAAATGTAACTACTCAAATCCTGGCTTTAATTACATGGAAGACCTGGACTTTTTAAAAAATATTTCATTCTTTTTTGCTTATTTTTTATAGTTTATTGTCAAGTTGTTTTCCATATAACACCCATTGCTCATCCCAATAAGTGACTCCTCCATGCCTCCCACCCCTTTCCCCTCCCCCCACCCCAATCAGTCCTCAGTTTGTTCTCAGTATTCAAGAGTCTCCATGGTTTGCCTCCCACCCTCTCCCCCACCATTTGCCCCCTTCTTCTCCCCCATGGTCCTTCGTTAAGTTCCTCCTAATCCTCCTATAGGTGCAAACATATGGTAGCTGTCCTTCTCTGCCTGACTTATTTCGCTCAGTATAACACCCTCAAGTTCCATCCATGTGGCTACACATGGCCAGATTTCATTCTTTCTCATTGCCATGTAGTATTCCATTGTAGATAAACCACATCTTCTCGATGCATTCGTCCGTTGATGAACACTTAGGCTCTTTCCATGTTTTGGCTATTGTTGAGAGTGCTGCTATGAACATTGGGGTACATGTAGCCCTATGCATCAGCATTCCTATATCCCTTTGGTAAATTCCTAGCAGTATTATTGCTGGGTAATAGAGGAGTTCTATTGCTAATTTTTTGAGGGACCTCCACATTGTTTTCCACAGGGACTACGCCAGTTTACATTCCCACCAACAGTGTAGGAGGGTGCCCATTTCCCCACATCCACGTCAGCATCTAGAGTCTCCTGATTTGTTCATTTTAGCCACTCTGACCAGCGTGAGGTGGTGTCTCACTGTGGTTTTGATTTGTATTTCCCTGATGAGGAGGGATGCTGAGTATCGTTTCATGTGTCTGTTGGCCATCGGGATGTCCTCTTTGGAGAAGTGTCTGTTCATGTGTTCTTCCCATGTCTTCACTGGTTTGTTTTTTGGGTGTGGAGTTTGGTGAGTTCTCAATTCTATTCTATTGGTTTATGTGTCTGCTTTGTGCCAATACCATATTATCTTGATGATGACAGCTTTGTAGTAGAGGCTAAAGTCTGGGATGGTGATACCTCCCGTTTTGGTTTTCTTCTTCAATATTACTTTGGCTATTCGGAGTCTTTTGTGGTTCCATACAAATTTTAGGATAGTTTGTTCTAGTTTTGAGAAGAATGCTGGTGCAATTTTGATTGGGATTGCATTGAATGTGTAGATTGCCTGGGTAGTAATGACATTTTAACTATATTTATTCTTCCAATCCATGAGCATGGAATGTTTTTCCATTTTTTGTGTCTTCTTCAATTTCCTTTGTAAGTTTTCCATAGTTTTCATCATACAGATTTCTTATATCTTTGGTTAGGCTTATTCCTAGATATTTTATGATTCTTGTGCATTTCTGAATGAGATCAGTTTCTTGATTTCTCTTTCTGTTGCTTCATTGTTGGTGTATAAAAATGCAACCGATTTCTGTACGTTGATTTTGTATCCTGCAACTTGGCTGAATTCTTGGATCAGTTCTAGTAGGCTTCTGGTGGAGTCTGTTGGGTTTTCGAAGTAGAGTATTATGTCGTCTGCGAAAAGTGAAAGTCTGACTTATTCTTTGCCAATTCTGATGTCTTTTATTTCCTTTCATTGTCTGATGGCTGATGCTAGGATTTCCAGCAATATGTTAAACAACAGTAGTGAGAGTGGAAATCCCTGTCATGTTCCTGATCTCTGGGGGAAAGCTCTGTTTTTCCCCGTTGAGGATGATGTTAGCTGAAAGCTTGTCATAGATAGCTTTTATGATGTTTAAGTAAGTTCCTTCTATCCCAACTTTCTCTAGAGTCTTTATTAAGAAGGGATGCTGTATTTTGTCAAATGCTTTTTCTGCATCTATTGACAGGATCATATGGTTTTTATCTTTTCTTTTGTTAATGTGATGTGTCACATTGATTGATTTGCGAATATTGAACCAGCCCTGTAACCCAGGAATGAATCCCACTTGATCTTGGTGGATGATTCTTTTTATGTGCTGCTGGATTCGATTTGCAAGTATCTTGTTGAGGATTTTTGCATCCGTATTCATCAAGGATATTGGCCTATAGTTCTCTTTTCTTGCTGGATCTCTGTCTGGCTTGGGAATCAGAGTGATGCTGGCTTCATAAAATGAGTCCGGGAGTTTTCCTTCGACTTCTATTTTTTGGAATAGCTTGAGAAGAATTGGGATTAATTCTGTTTTAAATGTCTGGTAGAATTCCCCAGGGAAACCATCAGGTCCAGGGCTCTTATTTGTTGGGAGATTTTTGATCACTGATTCGATTTCTTCACTCGTTATGGGTCTGTTCAGGTTTTCTATTTCTTCCCGTGTGAATTTTGGTAGTGAGTGTGTGTTTAGGAATTTGTCCATTTCTTCTAAGTTGTCCAATTTGTTGGCATATAATTTTTCATAGTATTCCCTGATAATTGCTTGTATTTCTGAGGGGTTGGTTGTAATAAGTCCATTTTCATTCATAATTTTGTCTATTTGGGTGCTCTCTCTTTTCTTTTTGATAAGCCTGGCTAGAGGTTTGTCAATTTTGTTTACTTTTTCAAAAAACCAACTCTTGGTTTCATTGATCTGTTCAATTGTTTCTTTGGTCTCTATGTTGTTTATTTCTGCTCTAATTTTTACTATTTCTCTTCTTCTACTGGGTTTAGGGCGTTCTTGTTGCTCTGCCTCTAGCTCCTTTAGGTGAGCTGTTAGATTTTGGACTTGTGCTTTTTCTAATCTCTTGAAATAGGCCTGGAGAGCAATGTACTTTCCTCTTAGGACTGCCTTGGCCGCATCCCATAGATTTTGAATTGTTGTGTTTTCATTTTCATTTGTTTCCATATATTTTTTAATTTCCTCTCTAATTGCCTGATTGGCCCATTCATTCTTTAGAAGGGTGTTCTTTAACCTCCATGTTTTTGGCGGTTTTCCAGACTTCTTCCTGTAATTGATTTCAAGTTTCAAAGCATTGTGATCTGACAGTGTGCATGGTATGATCTCTATTCTTTTATATTTATTGAGGGCTGCTTTATGTCCCAGTATGTGATCTATCTTGGAGAATGTGCCATGCGCACTTGAGAAGAAAGTAAATTCCCTGGCCTCAGGATGTAAAGTTCTAAATATATCCGTCAGATCCATCTGGTCCAATGTGTCTTTCAAGTCCATTATTTCTTTAGTGATTTTCTGTCTGGTTGACCTATCCATTGCTGTAAGCGGAGTATTAAAGTCCCCTGCTATTAGCACATTCTTATCTATAAGCTTGTTTCTGTTTGTGATTAATTGTTTTAGATATTTAGGTGCTCCCATATTCGGTGCATAGACATTTATGATATTTAGTTCTTCCTGATGGATGGACCCTGTAATTATTATGTAGTGCCCTTCTTCATCTCTTATTATTGTCTTTAATTTAAAGTCCAGTTTGTCTGATATGAGTATAGCTACTCTGGCTTTCTTTTGATTTCCTGTAGCATGATATATATTTCTCCATCCCCTTACTTTTAATCTGAAGGTATCTCCCCGTCTAAAATGAGTTTCTTGTAGACAACATATATATGGATTTTGTTTTTTTTATCCATTCTGCTACCCTATGTCTTTTATTTGGAGCATTCAGTCCATTTACATTCAGTGTTATTATTGAAATATGTGGGTTTAGAGTCTTTGTATCTTTTGTAGGGTTCATGTTTGTGGTGGTGTCTCTGGTATCTTTGTTCTTTGCAACCTTTCCTTCAGAGCGTCCCCCTCAGGATTTTCTTGTAGAGCTTGCTTAGTGGTGACAAATTCTTTCAATTTCTGTTTATTTGGAAAGGTTTTTATCTCTCCTTCTATGTTGAATGACAGGCATCCTGGATAGAGGATTCTTGGCTGTGATCTTCATCACATTGAAGATCTCCTGTCACTCCTTTCTGGCCTGCCAAGTTTCAGTAGATAGGTCTGTCACCACTCTGATAGGTTTCTCTTTGTATGTTAGGGCCCCTTTCTCCCTAGATGCTTTCAAAATTCTCTCTTTGTCCTTGCCAGTTTCACTATGATATGCCGTGCAGAAGATCGATTCAGGTTACGTCTGAGGGGAGTCCTCTGAGCCTCTTGTATTTCAACATTTACTTCCTTTCCCAGTTCTGGGAAGTTCTCTGCTATAATTTGTTCCAGGACTCCTTCAGCACCTTTCCCTCTCTCTTCCTCTTCTGGGATTCCTGTGATACGGATATTGTTGCATTTGACTGTATCGCTGAGCTCTCGAACTCTTCTTTCTTGTTCTCTTTTTTTGTCTCTTTTTTTGTCTTTTTGTTAGCTTCTTGTTTTTCTATAATGGTGTCTTCTAAATCACTTATTCTCCTTTCGCCTCTTCAATCCGTGCATTGGAGGCCTCTAATTTATTATGTATCTCATTTATCGCATTTTTTAATTCTTCATGCCTATTTTCATTTTCCATTCTGTCTGTAGCCATAGTTTCTTTGATGTCCCCTATGTTTTTTTCAAGCCCAGCTATTAATTTTACCATCATTATTCTAAAATCTTGTTCAGTTATGCTGCTGATATCTGTTTTGAGCAGTTTATTAGTTGTCATTTCTTCTTGGAGTTTCTTTGGAGGAGAGCTCTTTCGTTTTGTCATTTTAGTTAGCTTTCTAGCTCGTGTTGGCTTTAAAGACCTCTTATGTTCTCTCTATCTATGAGCGCTGCTCTATCCAAGAAGACTCTTTGACTGTCCAGGGCGTATCCTTTCAGAGAGTGTTTTTTGAATTGTATCTCTTGGTCTCTCTTGTTGGGACCTTGGTTATTTTATGTTCCTATTCGTAGTGATATTTGGGACTCTCCATCTTGTGTACTCTGGCTTGTTTCTTGAGGTAGCCGTTAGAAGGCTTTCTCAGTGGATTCTGCGTCCTTTCTCTCCTAATCTCTCTGGTTTTGTAAGGTTTCCAATGGCTTCAGATCTTTTCCGTGTGATGTATGGGTGCGAGTGCAAGTACGGAGCGCCTTACTTCTCCGCCATCTTGCCCCCTCCTCTCTCATTTCTTTTTGACAAGCCTGGCAAGAGGTTTGTCAATTTTGTTTATATTTTCAAAGAATCAACTCTTGATTTCATTGATCTGTTCAACTGTTTCTTTGGTTTATATATTGTTCATTTCTGCCCTGATTTTTATTTCTCTTTTCCTACTGGGTTTGGGGTGCCTTTGTTGCTCTCCCTCTAGTTCCTTTAGGTGCGCTGTAATATTTTGCATTTGTGCTTTTTCTAATTTATTGAAATAGGCCTGGAGTGCAGTGTACTTTCCTCTTAGGACTGCTTTTGCCCATCTCATAGGATTTGGATTGTTGTATTCTCAATTTCACTTGTTTCCATATATTTTTAAACTTCTTCTCTAATTGCCTGATTGGCCATTTCATTCTTTAGTAGGGTGTTCTTTGACCTCCATGCTTTTGGAGGATTTCCAGACTTCTTCTGTTCTTGATTTCAAGTTTTATAGCATTGTGTTCTAAAAGTGTGCATGGTATGATCTCAACTCTTTTATATTTATTGAGGGCTGCTTTATGTCCCAGTATGTGATCTATCTTAGAGAATGTGTCATTCGCACTTGAAAAGAAAGTGAATTCCATGGCCTCAGGATGTAGAGTTCTAAATATATCTGTCAAATCCATCGGGTCCAATGTGTCATTCAAGTCCATTGTTACTTTAGTGATTTTCTATCTAGTTGATCTATCCATTGCTGTAAGTGGAGTATTAAAGTCTCCTGCTATAAGCACATTCTTTTCCATAAGAGTGTTTCTGTTTGTGATTAATTATTTTATATATTTAGGTGCTTCCATATTGGTTGATTGACATTTATAATTATTAGTTCTTCCTGATGGATAGACCCTGTCATTATTTTTTTTTCTTACAAATAGTTTGTTGTCAAGTTGGATTCCATATAACACCCAGTGCTCATCCCCACATGTGCCCTACTCCATGCACATCTCCCCCCACCCCACACCACACCCATCAGTCCTCAGTTTGTTCTCAGTATTCAAGAGTCTTTCATGGTTTGCCTCTCTGCCTCTCCCCCACCATTTCCCCTCTTCTTCTCCCCCTTGGTCCACCGCTAATTTCCTCCTAATCCTCCTATATGTGCAATCATATGGTATTTGTCCTTCTCTGCCTGACTTATTTCGCTCAGCATAACACCCTCAAGGTCCATCCACGTTGCTACACATGGCCAGATTTCATTGTTTCTCATTGCCATGTAGTATTC